>NC_069504.1:468980688-469103188 GCF_027579735.1 Bombina bombina | reverse complement strand
GTGCTAAAGCATAATATTTGCAACGATACAGAGTCATCTCCTGTGCCTACTACTAACACCATCGTTCTCAATCTCAACACAGAGACCTCTCAGCACCAAATGCCTGAGCCTTTTCAAATCCACAACACAAGTGCATCTAAGCAGCAAACCGCATCACCTCCCGCTGACAATAAGGTGACTTCCAGTGACAAGCCGCAGCTCAAGCCACAGCTAGCAGAAGCCTTAGAGACTACACCACAGTTGAATGCTCTTGCAACATCATTTTATCCTGGTAAACTTCACCCCTCTTCACCAAAGAACTTTCACACCCAAGGGGTTCCTCAAGTTACTTTGGCACCAAAGAGTGAGAGATCAGACTTGACTGACTTTGCCAGATACATGATACGCCGTGAGCTCATTAACACAAGCCTCTCAAGGTTTGACGACTGTCCAGAGAGCTACAGGGCCTGGAGATCTACCTTCAAGGCTGCTACAGCTGATCTCGACCTTACAACCAAGGAGGAACTTGATTTGCTCATAAAGTGGCTGGGGCCGGAATCTGCAGATCGTGTTAAAAGACTGAGAACAGTACATGTTGACCACCCCAGGCCTCGTTGCTGCATGGGCAAGACTTGAGCAAGCCTATGGTAGCTCTGAAGCCATAGAAAGCGCTCTGTTCAAGAGACTGCAAAACTTCCCAAAAATAGGAAACAAAGACTATCGCAAGCTCCAAGAATTGAGTGACCTCCTAATGGAGCTAGAGTTGGCAAAGACAGACCCACGTCTACCTGGACTAAGCTTTCTGGACACTGCTCATGGTGTCAATCCTGTGGTGTCTAAACTGCCATATAACCTGCAAGAGAAATGGGCACAACAGGGCTCAAGATACAAAAGAGACTATAACGTATCCTTTCCTCCATTTTCATACTTTTGCAGGTACATCAGCGATCAAGCCTGGATGAGAAACGATCCCAGCTTCAGCGAACCCAACTTGCCTGCTTCATCATCCTTACCAACATCATCAAGGTATGATAGCACGGCAGCTAAACAAAGAGACTTTAATAGAGCAATATCTGTTAAAAGGACAGACATCTTATCACCCGTATCCTCTCCTGCAAACCAGAGTGACTCGGGCGAGAGAGATAAAGACCCTAATCGTCAGTGCCCTATTCACAGGAAGCCTCACCCTCTTAAGAAATGTCGTGGGCTTAGGGCAAAGACTTTACAAGAGCGCAGGGAGATTCTTCAGAAACTTGGAGTATGCTATAGGTGTTGTGCTTCTTATGGGCACTTTGCTAAGGACTGTAAAGATGTTATAAAGTGCACAGAATGCAGTAGCGACAGACACGTTACAGCTATGCATCCTACTCCACTTCCAGACAATCCACAGCAGCTAACTGACTCCACCCCTGTCTCAATTCATGGCGGGGAGCAACAAAGTCGTGCTCCAGTCACAGCGAGTGTTTCCTCTGCATGCACAGAAGTATGTGGAGAAGGCTTAGACTACAAATGCTGTGCCAAGGTATGTCTAGTCAAGATTTACCCACAGGATCAACCTGAGAAAGTTGCTAGGATGTATGCTATAATAGATGAACAGAGCAACAGATCCCTGGTTAAGCCTAAATTCTTTGAGATCTTCGGCATAGAGGGTCATGCAACACTGTATACTCTCAGAACCTGTTCTGGTCGTGTAGAGGCCTTTGGCAGAAGGGCCAATGGATTCATGGTCTCTCATATCAAAGGAAATGAAGGCATACCCCTACCAACATTGGTCGAGTGTGACCAGATACCAGGCGAAAGGGAAGAGATTCCTACTCCAGAGGCTGCCTATCACCATCCTCACTTAAGGCACCTTGTTGATGAGATTCCGGCAATGGACATGAATGCCGAAATCCTGGTCCTGCTAGGAAGAGACATTCTCAGAGTACATAAAGTACGCGAGCAGTGCAATGGACCTGACAATGCCCCTTATGCACAAAGACTTGATCTAGGCTGGGTGATAGTGGGCGATGTAAGCTTAAATAGTATGCGTACGTCATCTGAGATCCACTCCTTCAAAACTTACATATCAGAAAATGGACATGCATTCCACTTCAAACAGTGCTCTCGCCATCATGAAGTAAGGGAGAAGCCTCCTGACATCATCCAAATACCTGATGTTACTCCTTTCCTTTGTGATGACAATCCAGGTACCACAGTGTTTTGTACCACAAGTGATGACAACAAAATAGCCTTGTCAGTTGAAGACAGGAAATCATCTAAGCCCAAACAATGGCATTATGAAATTAATCCTGCAGATCATGCCACCAGGCCAGTGTCTTTGCAAATTCTTCTTGGTTAACAGGCCCTGAATTCCTGCTGGATCATCCAGAAAAAATCACAGCTGATGTCTTTAGTCTTCTAGAACCTGACAACGATCCAGAGATTCGTCCTGAAGTAAAAACCCTTGTCACCAGAACTGAACAAAGACTCGTCTTGGGCTGTCAACGCTTTGAACGTTTCTCCAAGTGGACAAGGCTTGTACGTACCATTGCAAGGTTAGTCCACATTGCACACTGCTTTCACACAAAGCCCACAGATGTTCACTGTCAAGGTTGGCACGTGTGCCAAAGGTTTCTTTTTGCAAAGGATATTGCTGAAAGTGAATTGTTCATAATACGCAGTGTACAACAGGATGTCTTTGGCTCAGAAAGTAAATGTATCCGTGACAAGAGGGGCATTCCAAAAAACAGTCCTATAGCTAACCTGAATCCATTCATTGACGATGATGGCATGTTAAGGGTTGGAGGACGATTAAACAAGGCTAAGTTGGGAGGTCAAGAACAGAATCCTCTCATTATACCCACTCGCAATCATATCACCACTTTGCTCATACGGCACTACCATGAAGGGGTTAAGCACCAAGGTAGACATTTCACAGAGGGTGCCATAAGAGCTGCAGGCCTTTGGATTATAGGAGCAAAAAGACAGATCACAGCTACACTGCATAGCTGTGTTCAGTGCCGTAAACTAAGAGGTAAACATCAGCAACAACAAATGTCAGATTTGCCAGCTGACAGGTTAAGTACTGACCCACCTTTCACTCATGTTGGTTTGGATGTCTTCGGACCATGGATGGTAACAGCCCGCAGAACTCGAGGTGGCCAAGCAAATAGCAAACGATGGGCAGTGCTGTTGACTTGCATGAGTGTGCGTGCAGTACACATTGAAGTAATAGAAAATATGGATGCCTCAAGCTTCATAAATGCTCTAAAGCGATTTCTTGCCATCAGAGGACCAGTCAAAACATTAAGATCTAACTGTGGAACTAATTTTGTTGGAGCCTGTCGAGAGCTACATCTCAACTCTAGGCCAATTCAAGACCTTTTAGCTGAAAAGGGCTGTACATGGATTTTCAATCCTCCTCATTCTTCCCATATGGGTGGCTCCTGGGAGAGAATGATAGGCATCACACGTAAAATACTGGACTCCATGCTTATGGACTTGAAATCCACAAGACTCACCCATGAGATTCTAACCACCTTCCTGGCAGAAGCATCTGCCATAATCAATTCAAGACCACTTGTTCCAGTTTCTGTAGATCCAGAGGCCCCAACTCTCCTCTCTCCAGCTACTTTCCTTACCCAGAAGCTTGGGTCTGTTCCTGTTCCCCCTGGAGACTTTAAAACAGGAAATCTGTGCTATAATCAATGGAAGCGAGTACAACACCTTGCCAACTACTTCTGGAATCGTTGGAAGATGGAGTATCTCTCTACTCTGCAAGGACGCAGAAAATGGCAACATTTGAACCCTAACATCAAGGTTGGAGATCTTGTTCTCCTCAAGGACCAACAAGATGAAATAATCGAATGGCCCATGGGACTGATTATAAAGAGCATTCCTAGTGATGATGGAAAGGTGCGTAAGGTGGAGGAGAAAGTTGCAAGACAAGGGACTATAAAAACTTTCATCAGACCAATCACAGAACTTTTCTTGCTCTTGCCCTTTGGAAACTGAACTTACTTATGTATGCTGTTGGATTCTTCCTGTGACTTCAAGAAGGAAGTATCTTGAACTTTAATTGACACAACTTGAAGTTTATATTATAGTTGTTCTTGCATTATATGTATCTTCTCCTTATATCTTTCAGGTCTTTAAGACATCTCTGCAAATTACATTGTTATGCATAACTTCCGTTATGATTTAAATAGTGACATTTATTATGCCAGACGGGGAGTGTGCTGCCTCAATGAGGCATAGAATATTACATAGCCTCTGTTATGTTCATGTTGTTATAGTTAAGAAATCATATATTTTTAGGCCATTGTTTTCAAGGTTTCCCTGTGTTTGTTCTGTACTGCCATCTACTGACACTTTTTGGTAATGCTCCTGTTTTACAGTATCTTACCCCTGACCTTATTATGCATTTCCTTTTTGTGTATTGCTCCGCCCTTGTAGTTTTATGATGTTTTCCTGTGTCATGGCTGCAGCTAACAGCCTCATGTAACAAGCACTCATGTTAATACATTGCAAGCTACGATCACTATCATCTTTTGACCGCAAAATACTTTAACCATTCATTCATCTGCTGTATTCATTATCTGCTGTAACCTGATATTCAGAATAAAGCAACTTTGTGGATGAACAAGGTATTGGTGAGTTCAGCTATCAGACAAGGATTGTCTGCAGTGATTGTATCTTCTTATACAGGCCAGGCATAGAGGTCTCAGCAAGGGATAGATCATTATTACAACTATCTGAGTCAGAATAAAGTGAACGAAGAAAAATTGATAATAGGAGTAAATTAGAAAGTTGCTTAAAATTGCATGCTCTATCTGAATCACGAAAGAAAAAATTTGGGTTTAGTGTCCCTTTAAGGACCAGGGCTATTTTTACATTTCTGCTGTGTTTGTGTTTAGCTGTAATTTTCCTCTTACTCATTTACTGTACCCACACATATTAGATACCATTTTTCTCTCAATTAAATGGACTTTCTAAAGATTATTTTCATCATATCTTATAATTTACTATAAAAAAATATATATAAAATAGGAGGGGGAAAAAAGCACACACTTTTTCTAACTTTGACCACCAAAATCTGTTACACATCTACAACCACCAAAAAACAACCATGCTAAATAGTTTCAAAATTTTGTCCTGAGTTTAGAAATACCCAATGTTTACATGATCTTTGCTTTTTTTGCAAGTTATAGGGCAATAAATACAAGTAGCACTTTGCTATTTCCAAAGCATTTTTTTTTTTTCAAAATAAGCGATGGTTACATTGGATCACTGATATCTGTCAGGAATCCCTGAATATCCCTTTACATGTATATATATATTTTAGTAGACAACCCAAAGTATTGATCTAGGCCCATTTTGGTATAATTCATTCCACCATTTCACCGCCAAATAAAACAAAAAAAAAATCGCTAACTTTTTCACATACTTTAGGTTTCTCACAATTATGGCACAAATGGTTGTAAATGCTTCTCTGGGATCCCCTTTCTTCAGAAATAGCAGACATATATCGCTTTGACGTTGCTTTTTGGTAATTAGAAGGCCACTAAATGCCGCTGCGCACCACACTTGTATTATGCCCATCAGTGAAGGGGTTAATTAGGTAGCTTGTAGGGGTAATTTTAACTTTAGTGTAGTAGACAACCCAAAGTATCAATCTAGGCCCATTTTGGTATATTTGATGCCACCATTTCACCGCCAAATGCGATCAAATAAAAAAAAAAAAAAAAAAATCGCTAACTTTTTCACTAACTTTTCACTGAAATTATTTACAGCTTGTGCAACTGTGGCATAAATAGTTGTAAATGCTTCTCTGGGATTCCCTTTGTTCAAAAATAGCAGACATATATAGCTTTTGCATTGCTTTTTGATAATTAGAAGGCAGCTAAATGCCACTGTGCACCACACGTGTATTATGCCCAGCAGTGGAGGGGTTAATTAGGTAGCTTGTATTGTTAAATTAAACCCCCCAACCTCAACGATCCCCCCCCAACAGCTCTCTTAACCTCCCCCCCTCTTCCTATTTGTGGCCATTTTAGGTACTGCCTGCCAGGACCCAATTTCTTAACAAAAATTTGCTTTTTTAATTTATTTTTTAATGTAACCCCATGTTTCCGTAGTGTAGCTGCCCTGCCCTCAATATCATATCCCCCTCCCAGATCCCCTTTCCAAAGGAATATTTCCCCTCCTCCCTCTCCCATATATATAACAGTGATCGAGCGAGCACACGCGCTCCCGCCCACCTTGCCGGAACTAGTCTAGTGATGGGCCGCCCACCCACCTCCCTGCAGCTGCTCCCACCCACCAACGATTGGCACCATCGCTGGCCGATGCAGAGTTGGCCACAGAGTGGCCCTCTCTGCATCAGTGTGCCAAAAAGGTATTGCAGTGATGTCTCAATATCGAAGCATCACGGCAATACCTTGAAAGCAGCTGGAAGCAATCAGGATCGCTTCCAGCTGCTTTAAACCCCTAACGTCGTACAGGGTACGTCACTGGTCTTTAAAGACCAGTTTGTGTATGACATACCCTGTACGACTAGTGTCGTTAAGGGGTTAAGATACTTCATACCTAAGGCTGCCTGCAGCAGAAAGCTATTTTTTTAAATGAGGTGATGTTTCCACCTCTTAGCCAACAGCTGTGCGGGCCAGCTGGCATTATGCCGGATAGCTAGCACGCTATTGGCTAAGATTACCTCCCTGAAAAATAGCATTCTGCTGTGGGCGGCCTGGGGCATACTTAATGACTGAACATCTCCTTTATTTGTTGCACTGGTATATCCTAGCATTTGAAAATCGCTAGGATTTACCATCACTTTAAGAGTTGTAAGACATGCAACTGGTTTTATTCATTTATTGGATTTATCCCTATTTCAATCTGTTTACTGAACCCAGGAGATATGTTAAAAGGGACAGCAAACTGTAAAATGAGTTCTCACTTATAGGGACCATGTACTAAAAAAATTTATATCCTCTCATTTGCTCCCAATCATCCATTTTATCTGTTAAAGTATATTAGTTATTTTAAATTTATTATGGCATTTGAAATAGCTGTTTTTGCCTGTTGTATCCCCACCTATACTAAAGCATTGGCTATAAAAGCTTTGTAAACCAAGTCAGCAGAAGAAATTATACTCCCAGTAGGAGGTAGGAGAGTCAGAGAAGTAATAAAATGTTAATTTTAAATTGTTCTCTCTTTGTATTAGGCTTCAGTATACAGACAGAGAACAGATAAATAAGCATTTGTGTGTATAAAAAGTGATAAAATAAGGAGATCTGATTTCCCTGAAAACTCAACCTATTTTAAAGGGTTGTGGTGTCAAAGAACAAAACCAATTATTTCATACACAAAAATTAAACCTACACAAGCAATTTCTCAAGCATTTTATACTCTGCTGCTGGTCATTAAAGAATAACTATTTTTAGAGTACACTTTTTTTTTTTTATTATGAAGAGCTTTAATTTACATAATACAAAGTATATAAAGATCACATAAGAAATGCATGAACAGTGAGTCCTTGCAAAATAATGGAGTAGAGTTCTTTGCCTAATATAAGACAATGGGGCCTATTTATCAAAGGTCTTGAGGACCTGATCCGACAGTGCGGATCAGGTCCGCAAGACCTCGCTGAATGCGGAGAGCAATACGCTCTCCGTATTCAGCATTGCACCAGTAGCTCACAAGAGCTGCTGGTGGAACACCGCCCCTGCAGACTCGCGGCCAATCGGCCGCCAGCAGGGGAGTGTCAATCAACCCGATCAGGTTGATTTATGGCGATTCCTGTCCGCCTCATCAGAGCAGGCAGACAGGGTAATGGAGCAGCGGTCTTTGTGACCGCTGCTTTATAACTGCTGTTTCTGGCGAGTCTGAAGACTCCCCAGAAACACGGGCCCACAAGCTCCGTTCGGCGCTTGATAAATGGGCCCCAATGTGTAAGGAGTGAATAAATTGCCTGTGAAAGAGCTTACATAGTGTACAGGATAGACTAACGTACTAATCAAAAACTGTGTGGGACATCATTAACTGGCTCAGGTTTTAAATAAACAAATCAAATGTAATTAATGTTTAAAAATGTATGTATGTATGTATGTAATAAAAGGATTTCCAGATGAACTTCATGTTACCGGTCTTAATATAGTGATATCTTTCTAAGTTTAGTTGAGTATCTACCTGTGTTTTCCAGTCTTTGCATTTGGGACCTCAAGTGATTTCCACCTCTGGGGTCTAAAAGATTTTGCACCATTAAGCATGGTTTTTATTTTTCAGCTTTATCCTTAAACTTTTGCAAAAAATGTAGTGGGTACATTTTGTGGAATAGCAGATACCAAAATACCAAGGACATTTGTCATCTGCTGTTACTTCTGACCAAAAGGATTTCAATTTGGGACAAGTTCACAATACATGAAGAATAGATGCCTCTCCCCCACACCTGCTCCAACATTTTCCACTTCCCTGTTTGTATATCTGTTAATCCTGGCAGGTGTTAGATACCAACGAGATAAGAATTTATAATTAATTTCCTGAATTTGTTTTGAGATAAAGGATTTCTTCGGTAATTTCAAAATACTCTGCCAAGACTTAAGATTTATATTAGTGCCCGAATCCGTGAGTAAGCGCTCAATTGTTTGGCAATTCCATTCGCCTCTCTCAATGCCGTGCGTGCTGTGTCTTCACTGCCTCTGCAGCACCGCTCTGTCTCTCCTCTTCAGCGCTCCCCACGAGCTGTAGCTAAAACAAAGGTTCCGGTCCGACTGGTGCAGAAAGGGATATGTACAGGGAACTTCACCTTTTTCCCTCAAGAAGAACAATTATTAGATCAGCTGAATCCCCGCACACATAAGGGCAGCTCCTTTATTTAGAAATCCACATAAAAGGCATACACGCCAGCAAGGTAACAAGGTCAAACCTTGTTACCTTGCTGGCGTGTATGCCTTTTATGTGGATTTCTAAATAAAGGAGCTTTTTATTTTTAAGCCATTGGACTGGCGGTACATTATTTATATTCACCCTATCTACATAACCCTTATGTGTGCGGGGATTCAGCTGATCTATTAAGATTTATGTTAGTCTCTAGATCTAGTTGCCACCTGCGAGTGACGGTTGGAAGTGAGTTATTACCCTTTGGTTGTAGGAGCTTGTAAATAATATAAATAGTATGCAGAGGTTGGGTGTTCAATATACAAAAAGGTGTTCAAATGGTGTGAGAGGAAAAGAAAAAATCAATTTTATCGATGCATGTGTGAATGTAGTGAGAAATCTGTGTACACGAACCATGAGGAGAAAACCTCTGCATCCATCTCCTGTAGGTCAAGCAGCTACTCAAGTTTTTCTTTATTGAAGAGTCTCTGAAATGTACATTCACGTATATGTGGTCTTTTCACATTCTCCACCTGCTGGTTAATTGTAGGGATGTCAGGGTTGTGTGCATTAGGTGTCATTGGCGAAAAGTGCATAGAAATACGAGTGCTGGTATTGAGAAGTTTATCCCAGAGGGAGAAAGCTTCAGATAAAGGGTAATCCTCAATTGCTTCAGGTTTATGCATGGGTGAGGTACATGCCAATGAGCCAATATTAGATTGGCAAAGGATAGCTCTGTCAACATGGTCCCAAACGTTGTGCTGGGAGTTGTTGCACCATTTGTCAATTCTCTGTGGAATGATTGCCAATCTGTATTGAGATAGATTGGGAACACCCAATTTCCCTCCCTCTCTAGTTAGAAAAAGAGTCTGTATCAGTATCCTTAGTTTTCTTCCATATGAATTGTTCTATTAAAGCCTGTAATCTAGGAATATATGAATGTGGTAGAGGTATTGATAGCGTTTGCAAAAAATATAGGATCCAAGGCAGGATGTTCATTTTCACTACTCCTATTCTTCTAAACCAAGAGAGGGGTTTATTGCATCAGCTGGAACAGAGGTTTATAACTGTAGTCATATAGGTGTTTCAGATTAGCAGTGAGATTAATTCCCAGTAGTTCATTTTGTTGTATTGACAGGGGGCAGTTGAATTTGAGATGTTTGAGGAGTCCTTCGGGTGCTGAGATATTTAGTAACTCTGATTTAGTCAGGTTTAGGTGAAAGTAGGAACATTTCCAATAATTAGCAGTCTCCACAAAAAGAGAAGGTAAGAAAAAGTAAGATGTAATCTGTTTATAATGCCAACTTATATTTGCGGTCCTGGATTTTTACTCTTGTAATCTGGGGATTGTGGTGAATTTTATGTGCATGTATTTCTATTGTTAGAAGTGGGGAAAGGGGGCAGCCCTGTCTAGCTTCATTTTTGATCGAGAAGGGTTCCCATTGTTGCAATACACTGTTTATATTATTTATATCTTCTGCCTATTCAAGGCTTTGTTGCACCATATGATACAATGTTGAATTCAATATTTTAAACCTGTTTTCCACTTTTGTGTATAATATTTTGTAAGCTTTCTTGGAAAATTAATAACTCAAAAATTGGGCATGGAACCATAGGAAACAAAGCTATTTTTAAATGCAAGGAGATGTATTTTACATACTGCAACTACATTACATTTATTAATGCTATTTAGAGAACTGATGGTGCAATGGGCCGTTTGCCGAGTTGAGGAAGATGAATTTAGAAAAGGAAAAATTAATTTCTAAGCACTTCATATACAGTTTGTAAAGGCACTGGAAAGCAAAATCAAGAGTGCAGTAACTGTATTAGATTTTCTTTTCCAACTAATGTTATTAAAGGGTAATTTGACTGCACACTTTGTAGTATACTTTCATTAGTTATGTGATAGCTTGAGCCATGCAAGAACTAATTTATATCTGTCCCTTATTGGCCATAGCAAGAAAGAAAACAAAGACGTGGGCATTCTGATGATTCGTTAGCATCCGGATATAGAAAAAAGGTGTCCACTCGTGCCACTCTGCTCTTTTCAGAGCCACATTTATTCTGTGCAAATCCAGATCCCAGGGTGTTGCACTGACACAAGAATTAATGAGACTCCGAAAAGAGTAGAACGGCACGATCATCAGCCGTCTTCCACATTCAGATGCTAACAAAGCATCTGAATGGCCACATCTACAGATAACAGAGACACTTAGAGTATAATTGAATAACTGACAAATACATAATATATATTTTCGGCAAGTTTCTAAATTATAATCAAAAATGTTACCTCCCCCTGTCAACCAATCACAAAATGTATATACTGTGCACTTTTGCACACATTCAGTAGGAGCTGGAGCCTCAGAAAATTTGCATATTAAAAGAATGTGCACATTTTGATAATGGAAGTATATTGCAATCTTTATTTTTAATCATTAAATTTTAATTTTGACTTTAGGAACAGTGAACTCAGGCAAGCAGCAGATACAAAGTCACTGTATTTAAAGCTGATTCAGGAAAAGGGTCAAGACTCTAAAACTGAAATACATTATCTTTACACTGTACACCAGATTTTTTTCTTTGCATAACTGTTTTGTAGAAAATCCATTTATATAGCCCATCTGGAAGTGTTTCTATAACAATGTATAGTTTTGCTTATTTTTTAACAAACATTTTCAGACTCCTAAACAAGCCCCAAAGTATCAGATGTAGTCTACAGATTCTTGTTTGCTCCTGTTTGTGTAATGGGTCTTTTCACATTCAGGGGATGGTCTGCTCTACCTGCTTTCTTGGACCCCTTTCAATGTGTGTCCCAGCCTAACCTCATCCACAGTGCAAAACTGGGAGCGTCTAAGAACATTTTTAAAACGTTTTATACTGGATTTTTAGATCAGTATCTGTGCATAGTCTTCTTTATAGTAGTGTCTATTACATGCACCTATTTGAAAAATAGTGTATAATGTCCCTTTAACATACTGGGTGTATTAAATGGTTCACAAACAGCTTCTGTACCTTAACTTTAGCATTTGAAATAAGTTTGGCTGTTGAAACCACCACCTATACTGAAAAGTTCAGTACAGGAGCACTGGCTATAAAAAAAAAAAAAAAGTTATGTAAACAAGACAGAAGCAGAAATCAACTATCTGTGGGGGTTGGGAGAAAGAAACCCCAGCCCATGTGCAAAGGTATTCCCCCAGAACCTTTGAATTCAAAGAAATATGCACAGTTTCATACCCTTTAATTAAAGTGTTGATTTAAGTAGGGGATTTTTAGCCACAGGATTGTGTATTCACTATCCTCATCCTCAGCAGCTAAAAAACGGAAAACATGGCCGGTGGAGGAGATAATAGGGGGATTATAAACTTTAAAAATGTGTCTGTTAACACTGCATAAAACAGCATGAGACATGCATTGCATATCTCATTTAGATATGACGTTTAGTATGTTTTTAAGGTACCTTTTAAGTAATCTGAGGATGTTTAATCACACAAATTCAGCCACTGAGAGGTATATACAAATTAGGTTATTATTATTATCGATTATTTGTAGAGCGCCAACAGATTCCGCAGCGCTATAAACAAAGGGGGAGTACAACAAAACAATTATAGGGTAGAGGGCCCTGCCAAGAGTTGCACTGTTGTAGTCAGCTCTTAAGAAGGTGATCCACAAACAGCTGGATTATTAGGCTTACATGCTAAGAGGGTTCAGGGGATTGCAGTGGAGAGAGGAACTGGTATTAGGAAAGGTTAGCGTAGGTTGTATGCGCCCCTGAACAGTAGAGTCTTTAGGGAGCACTTGAAGCTTTTAAAACTAGAAGAGAGTCTTGTGGAGCGAGGCAGAGAGTTCCACAAGATGGGAGCCAGTCTGGAGAAGTCCTGTAAACGGGAGTGTGATGAGGTGACAAGAGAGGAGGAGAGTAGGAGGTCATGAGCAGAGCGAAGGGGACGGGAGGGAGAGTATCTGGAGACAAGGTCTGAGATGTAGGAGGGAGCAGTGCAGTTGAGGGCTTTGTATGTCAGAGTGAGAGTTTTGTGTTTGATCCTAGAGGCAAGAGGAAGCCAGTGAAGGGATTGGCAGAGAGGCGCAGCAGATGAAGAGCGGCGTGTAAGGAAGATGAGTCTGGCAGAGGCATTCATTATGGATTGTAAAGGAGCTAGGCGGCAGGTGGGGAGACCAGAGAGGACAGAGTTGCAGTAATCAAGGCGGGAAAGAATGAGAGAGTGGATTAAAATCTTAGTTGTGTCTCGTGTAAGGAAGTGTCTAATTTTAGAGATGTTTTTAAGGTGAAAGCGGCAGGCTTTAGCCAATGACTGAATGTGAGGAGTGAAGGAAAGATCTGAGTCGAATGTGACCCCAAGACATCGGGCGTGCGGGGTAGGGGTAATGATAGAGTTGTCGACAGTTATAGAGATATTGGGGGTGGAGATTTTGGAAGAAGGGGGAAAATGAGGAGCTCAGTTTTGGAGAGATTTAGCTTGAGGTAGTGAGAGGACATCCAGGAAGAGATGTGAGAAAGACAGTTAGTGACACGGGTTAGCAAGGAAGGAGATAGTTCTGGCGCAGAGAAGTAGATTTGGGTGTCATCGGCATACAAATGATATTGGAAACCGTGGGACTTAATTAGGGAACCTAGTGATGACGTATAGATTAAGAAGAGAAGGGGACCGAGGACAGAGCCTTGCGGTACTCCGACAGAAAGTGGTGAAGGGGCAGAGGAGGCCCCAGAGAAGGCTACACTGAAGGTACGGTTTGACAGATAGGAAGAGAGCCACGAAGGATTGGAGGGTTTGGAGCAGAAGAGGGTGGTCGACAGTGTCAAAAGCTGTGGACAGATCAAGGAGGATAAGCAGAGAGAAGTGGCATTTTGATTTAGCTGTAAGTAGGTCGTTGGTGACCTTAACAATAGCTGTCTCTGTGGAGTGATAGGGACGAAATCCAGATTGCAGCGGGTCAAGAAGGGAGTTTAACGTAAGGAAATGGGATAGGCGTGCATATACTAGTTTTTCGAGAAGCTTTGAAGCAAGAGGGAGGAGGGAAATTGGGCGGTAGTTGGATGGGGAGGTAGGATCAAGGGAAGGTTTTTTGAGGATATGTGTGACCAGCGCATGTTTCATCGATGAGGGAAATGTACCAGTGCTGAGGGAGAGGTTGAAAATGTGTGTGTTAGTATAAGGGTAAGGGTAGCAGAGAGAGAGGGGAGCAGCTGTGAGAGGATAGGGTCAAGGGGACAGGTTGTTTCATTGTTTCCTAAAAGGAAATAAAAAAAATTGTCTACATTATTTCTTCGAGATATTTTGACTTAAAAGGGACATGAGACAGATTTTTTTCTTTCATGATTCAGATAGAGCATGCAATTTTAAAACAACTTTTTAATTTACTTTCATTATCAAATTTTCTCTATTCTCTTGGTATCTTTCCTTGAAAAGCAGGGACATAAGCACAAGAGTGTGCACATGTCTGGAGAACTATATGGCAGAAACAAAATTGATGCTTACCCGCTAAATTTCTTTTCGGACATGGAGAGTCCACAACGTCATTCCAATTACTAGTGGGATATTCAACTCCTGGCCAGCAGAAGGAGGCAAAGAGCACCCCAGCAAAGCTATTAAGTGTAACTTCCCTAACCCATAATCCATAGTCATTCAGCCGAAGGAAAATTTAAAAAGACGAAACACAGGGGTATAGAGGTGCCCGAGGCTTACTCAAAAAACTGTGGAATTATAATTAAAAATAGGGTGGGGCCATGGACTCTCCATGTCCGGAAAGAAAGAAATTTATCAGGGAAGCATAAAAAGGAACGAAAACGATTAGAAGCTTTAGATTTGCCCTTAGACTTTTTATCTTGAGGCAAAAAAAACTCCCTTCCCCCAGTAATAGTGGAAATAATAGAATCCAACTGTGAACCAAACAAATTATTACCCTGGAATGATAGAGATAGTAACCTAGATTTAGATACCATGTCAGCATTCCATGATTTGAGCCATAAAGCTCTTCTAGCTAAAATAGCCAGACATATATTTAACATTAATCTTGATGATATAAAAAATAGCATCACAGAAAAAATTATTAGCATGTTGAAGCAAACGAACAATGCTATGCAAATCAGAGTCTTTTTCCCATTGTGTTAAGCTATCAAACCAAAAAGTTGATGCAGCCGCAACATCAGCCATAGAAATGGCAGGACTGAGCATATAGCCAGAATGCAAATAAGCTTTCCTTAGATAAGATTCAATCTTCCTATCTAAAGGATCCTTAAGAGGTACTATCTTCCATAGGAATAGTAGTACGTATAGCAAGAGTAGAAATAGCCCCATCAACCTTATGGACTTTTCCCCAAAACTCTAAGTTATCCACTGGCAAAGGATACAACTTTTTAAACCTTGAAGAAGGAACAAAAGAAGTACCAGGCTTACACCATTCCTTAGCAATCACATCAGAAATAGCATCAGGAACAGGAAAAACTTTAGACGTAGTCACAGGAGGTTTATAAACAGAAATTAAACGTTTATTTTATTATCAAGAGGACCAGACTCCTCAATATACAAAGTTATTAACACTTCTTTTAACAAAGAACGAATATACTCAATCTTAAAAAGATAAGTTGATTTATCAGTGTCAATGTCTGAAGTAGGATCTTCTGAGTCAGAGAGATCCTCATCAGGAGGATATATCAGTATGTTGCCAGTCATTACAAATTTCATCAGAATTATGAGAAGTTTAAAAAGGCCTTTTACATTTATTTGAAGGCGGTATAGCAGCCCTAGCCTTCTGTATCGCCAACAGGGATATGATGTACTTTAGATGTTGAAGGAACAACAGATACTGTAATAGCATTAATAGAAACCTTTTCTGCATGGAAAAGCTTATCATGACAACTGTTACATACTACAGCTGGAGATATAAATCTCCACTAGCTTACAACAGATACACTTAGCTTTGGTAGAACTGTGTTCAGGCAGCATGGCTCCTACAGCAGCTTCTGAGACAGGATCAGATTAAGACATCTTGTAAAATGTAAAAAAAGAAAAATAACATTAAACAGAAATATCTTATTTCCACATATAGCAGTTTCAGGAATGGGAAAAAATGCAAATGCTAAAATTGGAAAAAAAAAACAAATAGCATAGCCCTCTGAGCATAAAGAAGAGAAGGAGCATATAGGAAGTGAGGTAAAACAAAACAAATTTTTTTAGCACCAAGTATGACGCACGACGCAAAAGGAAGTTGAACATTTTTTGGCGCCAACAAACATCCGGAAATGACTCGCGTGATAACAAATACAATTTTGCGACAAACAACCTAGCGTCAACTAAGATGCAGGAAATGACGAACTTGCGTCATGACAGACGCATATTCGCGCCCAAAACAAATTCTTGTGCCAAGAATGACGCAATAAAAGCATTTTGCGTCCTTGCGAGCCTAATTTGCCCGCAAGAAAAAAACAAGTAAAAAAAAAACACACTATACCCCAGGTAAGACAAGCTTCCTAAAACATGATTCCCATAACGAAACTGCTGGACTGCATAGGGAAATACACATAGACCTGACTCATGGCAAATATAAGTAAAATAAATATATTTAAAACTTTATATTAATACATAAAGCACCAACCATAGCCGAGTGTCTTAAATAATGATACATACTTACCAAAAGTCACCCATCCACATATAGCAGATAGCCAAACCAGTACTGAAAGCTATCAGCAGAGGTAATGGCATATAAGAGTATATTGTCGATCTGAAAAGTGAGGTAGGAGATTAATCCCTATGACCGATAACAGAGAACCCTTGAAAAGATTTCCCGCGAGGAAAACCATAATATCAAATAGGCAATACTTTCTTCACATCCTTCTGACAAACGCTGTACTCTGAGAGGAATTGGGCTTCAGAATGCTTAGAAGCGCTTATCACAGAAGAAAATCATAAAAATCAAGCACAAACTTACTTCACCACCTCCATAGGAAGCAAAGTTTGTAAAACTGAATTGTGGGTGTGGTGAGTGGTGTATTTATAGGCATTTTGAGGTTTGGGAAACTTTGCCCCTCCTGGTAGGATTGTATATACCATACGTCACTAGCTCATGGACTATTGCCAATTACATGAAAGAAAATAAAGCAGATTGGTAAAACCAAGGAACTGCTAGAGCATCCATCATTTCTGCCTGAGGAGCACTGGACCTGAAAAGGTATCTGAAGTCTCTTGTTCAGACGAGAAGCCCACAGATCTATTTCTAGAAGACCCCACATCTGTACAAGTTGAAAAAACACATCTGGAAAAGGAGACCACTCCCCCGGATGTAGAGAATGATGGCCAAGATAATCCGCTTCCCAAAATGTTTACACCTGAGATATGAATCGCAGAGTCTTGACAAGAGTTGGATTCCGCCCAAAAAAATATCAGATACTTCTTTCATTACTGCGAATCCCCCATTGATGATTGACATATGCCACTGTTGTGATATTGTCTGATTGAAAATGAATGTAAAGTTTTCTTCAATAGAGGCCAGGCCTGAAGAGCTCTAAAAATAGCATGGAGTTCTAAAATAATTATTGGTAACCTCGCCTCTTGAGGATTCCAAACCCCTTGTGATGTCAGAGATCCCCAGACAGCTTCCCAACCTGTAAGACTTGCATCTGTTGAGATCACAGTCCAGGAAGGACGAACAAAGGAGGCCCCTTGAACAATAAGGTGATGGTTTAAACACCAAAACAGAGAGAGTTAAGTGTTGGAATTTAAGTATATTAACTGTGATATCTGAGTATAATTCCTGCACCACAGGTGCAACATGAAAAGCTGTAGAGGTCTCATATGAAAATGAGCAAAGGAGATTGCGTCCGAAGCTGCAACCATGAAACCTAAAACTTCCATGCACATAGCCACTGAAGAGAATGATAGAGACTGAAGGTTTAGACAAGCTAAGACCAACCTTATTTGTCTCTTGTCTGTAAGAGAAAAAAAATCATGGACACTAAATCTTTCTGGAAACCTAAGAAGGTAACCTATGTCTAAAGAATAAAGAAACTCTTTGGTAAATTGATCCGCCAACCTTGTCTAGAAGAAACATTTAGTTATTTCTTGTGAGATTCTGCTAAATGAAAAGATTGAGCTAGTACAAAAATATCGTCCAAAATACCACAATACCCTGCTCTCTGATTGATTACAGAAAGAAGACCACCGAGAACCTTTGAGAAAATTCTTGGTGCAGTTGCTAGACCAAAAGGAAGAGCGACAAAATGGTAATGTCCGTCTAAAAAAGAGAATCTCAGAAAACGATAGTGGATGAATCAAAATGTGAAGATAAGCGTCCTGTAAGTCTATTGAGGACATAAAATGACCTTACTGAACAAAAAGAAAAAACATAATTTATGTAAGAACTTACCTGATAAATTCATTTCTTTCATATTAACAAGAGTCCATGAGCTAGTGACGTATGGGATATACATTCCTACCAGGAGGGGCAAAGTTTCCCAAACCTTAAAATGCCTATAAATACACCCCTCACCACACCCACAAATCAGTTTAACGAATAGCCAAGAAGTGGGGTGATAAGAAAAAAAGTGCGAAGCATATAAAATAAGGAATTGGAATAATTGTGCTTTATACAAAAAAATCATAACCACCACAAAAAAAGGGTGGGCCTCATGGACTCTTGTTAATATGAAAGAAATGAATTTATCAGGTAAGTTCTTACATAAATTATGTTTTCTTTCATGTAATTAACAAGAGTCCATGAGCTAGTGACGTATGGGATAATGACTACCCAAGATGTGGATCTTTCCACACAAGAGTCACTAGAGAGGGAGGGATAAAATAAAGACAGCCAATTCCTGCTGAAAATAATCCACACCCAAAATAAAGTTTAACAAAAAACATAAGCAGAAGATTCAAACTGAAACCGCTGCCTGAAGAACTTTTCTACCAAAAACTGCTTCAGAAGAAGAAAATACATCAAAATGGTAGAATTTAGTAAAAGTATGCAAAGAGGACCAAGTTGCTGCTTTGCAGATCTGGTCAACCGAAGCTTCATTCCTAAACGCCCAGGAAGTAGATACTGACCTAGTAGAATGAGCTGTAATTCTCTGAGGCGGAATTTTACCCGACTCAACATAGGCAAGATGAATTAAAGATTTCAACCAAGATGCCAAAGAAATGGCAGAAGCTTTCTGGCCTTTCCTAGAACCGGAAAAGATAACAAATAGACTAGAAGTCTTACAGAAAGATTTCGTAGCTTCAACATAATATTTCAAAGCTCTAACAACATCCAAAGAATGCAACGATTTCTCCTTAGAATTCTTAGGATTAGGACATAATGAAGGAACCACAATTTCTCTACTAATGTTGTTGGAATTCACAACTTTAGGTAAAATTCAAAAGAAGTTCGCAACACCGCCTTATCCTGATGAAGAATCAGAAAAGGAGACTCACAAGAAAGAGCAGATAATTCAGAAACTCTTCTGGTAGAAGAGATGGCCAAAAGGAACAAAACTTTCCAAGAAAGTAATTTAATATCCAATGAATGCATAGGTTCAAATGGAGGAGCTTGAAGAGCCCCCAGAACCAAATTCAAACTCCAGGAGGAGAAATTGACTTAATGACAGGCTTTATACGAACCAAAGCTTGTACAAAACAATGAATATCAGGAAGAATAGCAATCTTTCTGTGAAAAAGAACAGAAAGAGCAGAGATTTGACCTTTCAAGGAACTTGCGGACAAACCCTTATCTAAACCATCCTGAAGAAATTGTAATATTCTCGGTATTCTAAAAGAATGCCAAGAAAAATGATGAGAAAGACACCAAGAAATATAAGTCTTCCAGACTCTATAATATATCTCTCTGGATACAGATTTACGAGCCTGTAACATAGTATTAATCACAGAGTCAGAGAAACCTCTTTGACCAAGAATCAAGCGTTCAATCTCCATACCTTTAAATTTAAGGATTTCAGATCCTGATGGAAAAAAGGACCTTGAGACAAAAGGTCTGGTCTTAACGGAAGAGTCCACGGTTGGCAAGAGGCCATCCGGACAAGATCCGCATACCAAAACCTGTGAGGCCATGCCGGAGCTACCAGCAGAACAAACGAGCATTCCTTCAGAATCTTGGAGATTACTCTTGGAAGAAGAACTAGAGGCGGAAAGATATAGGCAGGATGATACTTCCAAGGAAGTGAAAATGCATCCACTGCCTCCGCCTGAAGATCCCGGGATCTGGACAGATACCTGGGAAGTTTCTTGTTTAGATGAGAAGCCATCAGATCTATTTCTGGAAGTTCCCACATTTGAACAATCTGAAGAAATACCTCTGGGTGAAGAGACCATTCGCCCGGATGCAACGTTTGGCGACTGAGATAATCCGCTTTCCAATTGTCCATACCTGGGATATAAACCGCAGAGATTAGACAGGAGCTGGATTCCGCCCAAACCAAAATTCGAGATACTTCTTTCATAGCCAGAGGACTGTGAGTCCCTCCTTGATGATTGATGTATGCCACAGTTGTGACATTGTCTTATCTGAAAACAATGAACAACTCTCTCTTCAGAAGAGGCCAAGACTGAAGAGCTCTGAAAATTGCACGGAGTTCCAAAATATTGATCGGAAATCTCACCTCCTGAGATTCCCAAACCCCTTGTGCCGTCAGAGACCCCCACACAGCTCCCCAACCTGTAAGACTTGAATCTGTTGAGATTATAGTCCAGGTCGGAAGAACAAAGAAGCCCCCTGAACTAAACGATGGTGATCTGTCCACCATGTCAGAGAGTGTCGTAAAATCGGTTTAAAGATATTAATTGAGATATCTTTGAGTAATCCCTGCACCATTGGTTCAGCATACAGAGCTGAAGAGGTCGCATGTGAAAACGAGCAAAGGAGATCGCATCTGATGCGGCAGTCCTAAGACCCAACATTTCCATGCATAAGGCTACCAAAGGGAATGATTGTGACTGAAGGTTTTGACAAGCTGATATCAATGTTAAACTTCTCTTGTCTGACAAGAACAGAGTCATAGACACTGAATTTATCTAGAAACCTAAAAAGGTTACCCTTGTCTGAGGAATCAATGAACTGAATGGTAAATTGATCCTCCAACCATGAACTTGAAGAAACAACACAAGTCGATTCGTATGAGATTCTTCGAAAATGAGAAGACTGAGCAAGTACCAAGATATCGTCCAAATAAGGAAATACCAAAACCCTATTCTCTGATTACAGAAGAAGGGCACCGAGAACCTTTGAAAAAAATTCTTGGAACTGAGGCTAGACCAAACAGTAGAGCCACAAAACTGGTAATGCTTGTCTAAAAAGAGAATCTCAGACACTAAAAGTGATCTGGATGAATCGGAATATGCAGATACACATCCTGTAAATCTATTGTAGACATATAATGCCCTTGCTAAACAAAAGGCAGGATAGTCCTACAGTAACCATCTTGAATGTTGGTATCCTAACATAACGATTCAATAATGATAGATCCAGAACTGGTCTGAAGGAATTGACCTTCTTTGGTACAATGAAGAGATAAAATAAAACCCCAGCCCCTGTTCCAGAACTGGAACTGGCATAAATACTCCAGCCAACTCTAGATCTGAAACACATTTCAGAAATGCTGAGCCTTGCTGTGTCAACTGGGACACGGGAAAGAAAAGAATCTCTTAGCAGGAGGCCTTAACTTGAAGCCAATTCTGTACCTTTCTGAAACAATGTTTCTGAAACCAGAGATTAAGAACGGAATTGATCCAAATTTCTTTGAAGAAAACGTAATCTGCCCCATACCAGCTGAGCTGGAATAAGGGCCGCACCTTCATAGGTACTTAGGAGCTGACTATAGGTTTCTATAAGGCTTGGATATATTCCAAACTGGAAATAGTTTCCAAACTGATACCGCTCCTGAGGATGAAGGATCAGGCTTTTGTTCCTTGTTGTGAGGAAAGGAACGAAATGATTATTTACCCTGGAAAGAAAGGGAAAGCAAAGTTGACTTAGAAGACATGTCAGCATTCCAAGTTTAATCCATAAAGCTTTTCTAGCTAAAATAGCTAGAGACATATACCTGACATCAACTCTAATGATATCAAAAGATGGTATCACCAATAAAATAATTAGCATGTTATAGAATAATAATAATGCTATAAAATTATGATCTGTTACCTGTTGCGCTAAAGCTTCTAACCAAAAAGTTGAAGCTGCAGCAACATCCGCTAAAAATATAGCAGGTCTAAGAAGATTACCTGAACATAAGTAAGCTTTTCTTAGAAAAGATTCAATTTTCCTATCTAAAGGATCCTTAAATGAAGTACTATCTGCCATAGGAATAGTAGTACATTAGCAGGAGTAGAGACAGCCCCATAACCTTAGGGATTTTTGTCCCAAAAAACTCTAATCTGTCAGATGGCACAGGATATAATTTGCTTAAACGTCTAGAAGGAGTAAATAAATTACCCAAATTATTCCATTCCCTGGAAATTACTTCAGAAATAGCATCAGGGAGATAAAACACTTCTGGAATAACTACAGGAGATTTAAAAACCTTATTTAAACGTTTACATTTAGAATCAAGAGGACCAGAATCCTCTATTTCTAATGCAAAAAACACTTCTTTAAGTAAAGAACGAATAAATTCCATCTTGAACAAATACAAAGATTTATCAGCATCAACCTCTGAGACAGAAACCTCTGAACCAGAAGAACCATTATCAGTATCAGAATGATGATGTTCATTTAAAAATTCATCTGAAAAAAAGAGAAGTTTTAAAAGACTTTTATGTATACTAGAAGGAGAAATAACAGACATAGCCTTCTTAATGGATTTAAAAAATAAAATCTCTTATGTTATCAGGAACACTCTGAAAATTAGATGTTGACGGACAGCAACAGGTAATGTAATAGTACTAAAGGAAATTTTATCTGCATTAATAAGTTTGACATGACATGCAATACAAATAACAGCTGGAGAAACAGATACCAAAAGTTTATAGCAGACTTAGCTTGGTAGCTCCAGCACTGTGCAGTGATTTTCCTGTAGTATCTTCTGACTCAGTTGCAACGTGGAACATCTTGCAATATGTAAAAGAAAAAAACAACATATAAAGCAAAATTGATCAAATTCCTTAAATGACAGTTTCAGGAATGGGAAAAAAAATGCCAGTGAACAAGCTTCTAGCAACCAGAAGCAATAAATAATGAGACTTAAATAATGTGGAGACAAAAATGACGCCCATATTTTTTAGCGCCAAAAAAGACGCCCACATTATTTGGCGCCTAAAATGTTTTTGGCGCCAAAAATGACGCCACATCTTTGACGCAAAATAACGTCAAAAAATGACGCAACTTCCGGCGACACGTATGACGCCGGAAACGGAAAAGAATTTTTGCGCCAAAAAAGTCCGCGCCAAGAATGACGCAATAAAATGAAGCATTTTCAGCCCCCGCGAGCCTAACAGCCCACAGGGAAAAAAGTCAAATTTTTGAGGTAAGAAAAAATATGATAATTCAATGCATAATCCCAAATATGAAACTGACTGTCTGGAAATAAGGAAAGTTGAACATTCTGAGTCAAGGCAAATAAATGTTTGAATACATATATTTAGAACTTTATAAATAAAGTGCCCAACCATAGCTTAGAGTGTCACAGAAAATAAGACTTACTTACCCCAGGACACTCATCTACATGTTTGTAGAAAGCCAAACCAGTACTGAAACGAGAATCAGTAGAGGAAATGGTAAATATAAGAGTATATCGTCGATCTGAAAAGGGAGGTAAGAGATGAATCTCTACGACCGATAACAGAGAACCTTATGAAATAGACCCCGTAGAAGGAGATCACTGCATTCAATAGGCAATACTCTCTTCACATCCCTCTGACATTCACTGCACGCTGAGAGGAAAACCGGGCTCCAACTTGCTGCGGAGCGCATATCAACGTAGAATCTAGCACAAACTTACTTCACCACCTCCCTTGGAGGCAAAGTTTGTAAAACTGATTTGTGGGTGTGGTGAGGGGTGTATTTATAGGCATTTTAAGGTTTGGGAAACTTTGCCCCTCCTGGTAGGAATGTATATCCCATACGTCACTAGCTCATGGACTCTTGTTAATTACATGAAAGAAATAGTCCTTATAGTCACCATCTTAAAGGGACAGTATACACTCATTTTCATATAACTGCAATAGACACTACTATAAAGAATAAGATGCACAGATACTGATATAAAAATCCAGTATAAAACTGTTTAAAACTTACTTAAAAGCTCTCAGTTTGGCTCTGTTGAAAAGGTAGCTGGAAAGCCCACTGCAAGTGGGAAATAAGACAGTCCCCCCTCCCCCTTCTTTTACATATGAAAATACCCTTTAAACAAACAGGAGCAAGCTGGAGAAGGTAGCTGACAGTATTCTCATAAAACTTTGGGGCTTGGTTAGGAGTCTGAAAATCAGAGCAATGTTATTTAAAAATAAGCAAAAATATCCATTTTGATAAGAAAAAAACTTTATGGGCTATATAAATAGATTATCTACAACACATTTATGAAAGAAAAAATGAGTGTATAATGTCCCTTTAAAAGTTAGGGACTCTTACAAAACGATTAAAATTTTCAGATCCAGGATTGGTCTGAAAAAAATCATCCTTCTCTGGGACAATGAATAGATTTGAATAGAAACCCAGTCCTGCTGAGGAACTGGTACAAACACCCCTGAAAACACTAGGCCTGAAACACACTTCAGAAAAGCCTGCGTATTCACAGGGTTTGTTGAAACATAAGTAACAAAGAATCTTCCCATGGAAAGTCTTATTCTAAAAAACCTACTCAATACCCTTGAGAAGCAATATTCTATGGATTTTGGACTGAATCTGTCCAAATATCTTGAAATAACTTAATCTGTCCCTCACCAGAAGAACTTGCCGACTTAGGTTCCTTATAAGGCTTGGATTTACTCAAATTCAGAGATGGTCTCCAAATAGAGGCAGAGGCCTTAGGGGAATGAGAGGTTTTCAGTTCTCTATACGAAAAGGAACAAAAACAATTGAGAGCTTTAAATTTACCCTTAAATTTCTTGTCTAGGGCCCAAAAAACTCCCTTACCCCCAGTAATAGAGGAACCAAACAAATTATTTCCATGAAAAGATAGAAATAATTTAGATTAGGACACTATGGCATCTATTTATCAAGCCGTCAACCGCAAATACGCTGGAATTCAGCAGCGTATTTGTGGCGAGCCCGATTCCCCTTAGTTATCAAACCCTACAGACCGGCAAAAGTAGAATTTTGTGACGTAACATACGATCCGCCGGACTCAGTCCGACACAGATCGATGCTTACTTCATTACAGATGTTCCAAACGTAAATTTGGCACAGTTTTTACAAAAAACCAATGGCACTACTGAAAATATCTGGACTGCCTAAAATTAACCTCTGATTAATAATATAATGAATTATCTCTTATATTCTGGGTTTTGGTGCTGGTGTATTGAAGACTGTAAAATTACAAATATAGTAAGAAAGCCTTACTAGCTAAAGAATACACGTATTAGCACTAAGGCAGTTTGAATGTACTTATCACAAGATATCATACACTTATTATTAATGAGTGAGAATAGTACTAGTGGAAAACATAAATTAAAATTTAATTTTTAACTTTTAATATTTGCATTAAAATAGGATTTAAATTAAAATCACTCTTAGGTTGACTTTTAATTGTAAGATGTCTATCACATAGGAATAATATGTACTACTATTCCTATCGTTCTGAACTTATGTAGATACAAAATGTGGTAAAGTAATGATTACTTAGTAAGTCACTACTATTGAGTAGTCAGAGAGAGGAAAAGACCTCTAATGCTCGTCAGATTAAATTTATCAGGAGCTGTAAATATAGAAGGTTGTCTATGTGAGTAAATTAATTCCCAGTAAATTGTAACCTTATTGGTAAATCTATATTGGCAACTAGGAACTGACAGTAAAACCACCTTATCATATGATCTAAGAGGTTACGATTATTCCTTCTCTCAGAATTGGAGGTTAAATAATACCTCTTAAAGTACAGGTAATACTTTCAATTGTAGTGTACACAAATATACTTTGCATTTCACATGTTATGGTTGCAATAATTTAACACCCGAGACTGGTTTGTTAGTACCTTTGGGGAAATTTTTTTTTAATGTGTTGAAAGTATTAATAATTTTTACTCCAAATAGTTCTACATTACTTAATTCCTGACGATTGTATCTCAATGTATGTTGTTTAGTGACACTTTATTAAGTATACTGGACTCCTATCAAAGATCAAGGCATGTGTTTACACCACTTCGTTTATGCCTTTAAGAACATTCAGTCCTTGATACACTGTTAAACTGCATTTCAATTGTATTATTGGCTGAGATGTTCATTGGCTGGCGTAAAATGACCTCACAGTGTCAGTACTGCTTTATAATTTGTCCGGTGCTAGTTAGTTATTTAAAAGAATATCACTGTATTTAGTATAAAGTAACGGCAATCATATTGGCCCGACGTACGTTTTGGCCTATTGTGGGCCTCGTCAGTGAGGTGCAACCATATCCCTCTAGGCACACTGAGCAACGGGTCCACGTCTGGATTACCGCATCACACTTTGGGAGACTTCCCTAAGTGTCATAATTTGCATAAATAAAAAGAGAGAAGCGCTCAACCTGGGAACGAACAACAGCATAATAGCTTGTTCTATGGCTAGTTACCACCCTAGAAGCAGCCTCTTTTTGCTCAATATGTGCCTTTCACAGAGACATAACATGTGAAATGCAAAGTATATTTATGTGTACACTACAATTGAAAGTATTACCTGTATTTTAAGAGGTATTATTTAACCTCCAATTCTGAGAGAAGGAATAATCGTAACCTCTTAGATCATATGATAAGGTGGTTTTACTGTCAGTTCCTAGTTGCCAATATAGATTTACCAATAAGGTTACAATTTACTGGGAATTAATTTACTCACATAGACAACCTTCTATATTTACAGCTCCTGATAAATTTAATCTGACGAGGATTAGAGGTCTTTTCCTCTCTCTGACTACTCAATAGTAGTGACTTACTAAGTAATCATTACTTTACCACATTTTGTATCTACATAAGTTCAGAACGATAGGAATAGTAGTACATATTATTCCTATGTGATAGACATCTTACAATTAAAAGTCAACCTAAGAGTGATTTTAATTTAAATTCTATTTTAATGCAAATATTAAAAGTTAAATTTTAATTTATGTTTTCCACTAGTACTATTCTCACTCATTAATAATAAGTAAATTTGGCACAATCTGACTACTTTTGCTAGTTATCAAATATCTACCAGGTACGCTCGCCACTATTTCGGCCCAGCATACCTGGTTTTCAATCCGCCGCCCTGGAGGCGGCGGATACCATAGGAATCAATGGGAGTCTGAAAGCAGCGAAAGCTCATGTTCGCGGCTGCCCGATATCCCATTGATTCCTATGGTAACGTTTACACCTAACACCCTAACATGTACCCCGAGTCTAAACACCCCTAATCTGCCCCCCCTACACCGCCGCCCCCTACATTATACTTATTAACCCCTAATCTGCCGCCCGACACCGCTGACACCTACATTATATTTATTAACCCTTAATCTGCCCCCCCTACACCGCCGCCACCTACCTACATTTATTAACCCCTAATCTGCCGCCCCAACGTCGCTTCCACTATATTAAATTTATTAACCCCTAAAACTAAGTCTAACCCTAACCCCCACTAACTTAAATATATTTTAAATAAATCTAAATAAATATTCCTATCATTAAATAAATTATTCCTATTTAAAACTAAATACTTACCTGTAAAATAAACCCTAAGCTAGCTACAATATAACTAATAGTTACATTGTAGCTAGCTTAGGGTTTATTTTTATTTTACAGGCAAGTTTGTATTTATTTTAACTAGGTACAATAGTTATTAAATAGTTATTAACTATTTAATAACTTCCTAGTTAAAATAAATACAAATATACCTGTAAAACAAAACCTAACCTAAGTTACAATTACACCTAACACTACACTATAATTAAATAAATTCCCTAAACTAAATACAATTAAATAAAATTATCTAAAGTACAAAAAAACCAAACACTAAATTACAGAAAATAAAACAAATTACAAGAAATAAGGTCCTATCCACTCAATTAACCCCTGACCCAGAGCTGATATTGCTTCAAGGGTCTCCCCAGGTAACGTGTAAGATACGCAAACAGTTATTCCAAATCATGATTAACACAGCAAAACAAATGATACCCAGATATTGGAAATCAGCCACAATCCCAAGTATCAGCACATGGAGAAAGCATGTCAGCACAGACCTAACTTTAGAAAGATTCTTCTATCTCAGATCGGATAATCTAGATTTTTTCGATAATATGCTTTTCCTGTGGGAATCCTTCATGCTAGCCTTGCCCAAACAGGGGAAGCAGGTAGGCCTTCCCCCAAACTCTTCTATATAATTTAATAACGTACCCCTTAAGACTCCTGTCACACGACAACCCGAACACTTTTTGGAGACACGCCGCACTAATTACCCGGGTACACTTACATTTACACCCAACCTTTTATACTTAACATGTCAATTTAATTTATTTATTTTCACTATTAATTTATTCTATTTTTTTATTTTTTTATTATTGTTTCAATTGTTGGAGTCTATTATAATCTTGAAATAAGGTCCGGTCGAAATTAGACCTGGCAATGTGCTTTACCCTCGAACTTTTATCTTTTTCATTTGTTGATGTTTGCCAGGATCACCTTTTTTGCTTGTATGAAAAGACTAAATATCACCTGGACTAGTTATTTGTAGACTAAGGAAGCATACGACTCCCTCTACGTTTAAAAACTGTCATCTAATTGTTTTTGTACGAGTCATACCAATTATTCTTTTTGTTCAAATGTATTATCATTTACTTTTATTGTTATGTAAAACTCAAATAAAAACCAAATATATATAAAAAAAAAAAAAAAAACAAATTACAAGATTTTTTAAACTAATTACACCTAATCTAATCCCCCTAACAAAATAAAAAAGCCCCCCCAAAATAAAAAGCCCTACCCTACACTAAATTACAAATAGCCCTTAAAAGGACATTTTGCGGGGCATTGCCCCAAAGTAATCAAATAGCCCTTTTAAAAGGGCCTTTTGCGGTGGATTGCCCCAAAGTAATCAGCTCTTTTACCTGTAAAAAAAAAAAAATTGCAACAACAACATTAAAACCCACCACCCACACAACCAACCCTACTCTAAAACCCACCCAATCCCCCCTTAAAAAAAAAACTAACACTAACCCCTTGAAGATCACCCTTACGTGAGAAGTCTTCACCCAACCGGGCCAAAGTCCTCAACAAAGCTGGCAGAAGTGGTCCTCCAGACGGGCAAAAGTCGGCATCTTCTATCTTCATCCATCTGGCGCGGAGTGGCTCCATCTTCAAGACATCCGACGCGGAGCATCCTCTTCATCCGACGTCTTCTTGAACAATGACAGTTCCTTTAAGTTATGTCCTCCAAGATGGCGTCCCTTCAATTCGGAATTAAGGTAGGAAAAATCCTATTGACTGATGCAATCAGCCAATAGGATTGAGCTCGCATTCTATTGGCTGATTGGAACAGCCAATAGAAGGCGAGCTCAATCCTATTGGCTGATTGGATCAGCCAATAGGATTGAACTTCAATCCTTTTGGCTGATTGCATCAGCCAATAGGATTTTTCCTACCTTAATTCCGATTGGCTGATAGAATTCATCCAATCGGAATTAAAGGGACGCCATCTTGGATGACATCACTTAACCCCTTAATGACCGGACCATTTTTCAATTTTCTTACCCTTAATGACAATGGCTATTTTTACATTTCTGCAGTGTTTGTGTTTAGCTGTAATTTTCCTCTTACTCATTCACTTTACCCACACATATTATATACCGTTTTTCTCGCCATTAAATGGACTTTCTAAAGATACCATTATTTTCTTCATATCTTATAATTTACTATAAAAAAATATAAAATATGAGGAAAAAATTGAAAACACACACTTTTTCTAACTTTTACCCCCAAAATCTGTTACACATCTACAACCACCAAAATACACCCATTCTAAATAGTTTCTAAATTTTGTCCCGAGTTTAGAAATACCCAATGTTTACATGTTCTTTGCTTTTTTTGCAAGTTATAGGGCCATAAATACAAGTAGCACTTTGCTATTTCCAAATCACTTTTTCAAAATTAGTGCTTGTTACATTGGAACACTGATATCTTTCAGGAATCCCTGAATATCCCTTGACATGTATATATTTATATTTAGAAGACATCCCAAAGCATTGATCTAGACAATTTTTTTCGCAAACTTTAGGTTTCTCGCTGAATTTATTTACAAACAACTTGTGCAATTATGGCATAAATGGTTGTAAATACTTCTCTGGGATCCCCTTTGTTCAGAAATAGCAGACCTATATGGATTTGGCGTTGCTTTTTGGTAATTAGAAGGCCGCTAAATGCCGCTGCACACCACACGTGTATTATGCCCAGCCGTGAAGGGGTTAATTAGGGAGCTTTTAGGTTTAATTTTAGCTTTAGTGTAGTGTAGTAGACAACCCAAATTATTGATATAGGCCCATTTTGGTATATTTCATGCCACCATTTCACCGCCAAATACGATCAAATAAAAAAAAAAAAAAAAAACTTAAATTTTTCACAATTTTAGGTTTCTCACTGAAATTATTTCCAAACAGCTTGTGCAATTATGGCACAAATGGTTGTAAATGCTTCTCTGGGATCCCCTTTGTTCAGAAATAGCAGACATATATGGCTTTGGTGTTGCTTTTTGGTAATAATAAGGCCGTTAAATACTGCTGCGCACCACACTTGTAATATGCCCAGCAGTTAAGGGGTTAATTAGGTAGCTTGTGGTTTTAATTTTTAGCTTTAGTGTAGAGATCAGCCTCCCACCCCCTGATCCCCCCCTGACCCCCCTCAAACAGCTCTCTTCCCTCCCCACCTCACAATTGTCACCGCCATCTTAAGTACTGGCAGAAAGTCTGCCAGTACTGAAATAAAAATATCTTTTTTTATTTTTTGGCATACAGTCTGCAGTGATAGATCCCCCTTACCCCACAACCTCCCTGATCCCCCCATACATCTTTCTAACCCTCCCCCCTCTGTCTATTTGCCGCCATCTTGGGTACTGGCAGCTGTCTGCCAGTACCCAATTTGCCCCCCAAAATATTTTTTTTTAACTTTTTAAATATAAAATATTTGTTTTCTGTAATGTAGCTGGCCCCCCTAAATAATCTTCATCCCTCCCAGATCCCTTATTGAAGAACAGAGATGCCACTGCATCTAGATCGATCCTTTTTTTTTTTTTAAGTGCACCCGCCCCCCGGCCGCAACGGCTGCAAAGGCAGAGAAAGCAGGATCGGTTACTTAATCAAACATTGTGGGATTATTAAGTAAAAGCAGCTCCCACCAACCAACTAATTTGTAAACATACATAGCATGCAGATGGGGCCACAGAGTGGCCCTTTCTGCATCGGTATGTAAAATGGGGGATTGTAGTGATGCCTCAATATTGAGGCATCACTACAATCCCTTGTAAGCAGCTGGAAGCGATCATGATCGCTTCCAGCACTTCAGACAACAGAGGACGTACCAGGTACGTCAACTGTCATTAAGGGAAGTTTTTTCTATGACGTACCTGGTACGTCCTCTGTCATTAAGGGGTTAAAGGAACCGTCATAGTTCAAGAAGACGTCGGATGAAGAGGATGCTCCGCGTCGGATGTCTTGAAGATGGAGCCGCTCCGCGCCGGATGGATGAAGATAGAAGATGCCGTCTGGATGAAGACTTCTGCCCGTCTGGAGGACCACTTCTGCCCATCTGGAGGACCACTTCTGCCGGCTGGGTGAAGACTTCTCACCGTAGGGTGATCTTCAAGGGGTTAGTGTTAGGTTTTTTTAAGGGGGGATTGGGTTTTAATGTGGGGGGGGGTTGTAATTTATTTTTACAGGTAAAAAGAGCTGATTACTTTGGGGCAATGCACCGCAAAAGGCCCTTTTAAAGGGCTATTTGTAATTTAGTGTAGGGTAGGGCTTTTTTATTTTGGGGGGGCTTTTTTATTTTGTTAAGGGGATAAGATTAGATGTAATTAGTTTAAAAATCTTGTAATTTGTTTATTATTTTCTGTAATTTAGGGTTTGGTTTTTTTTATAGGTTTTATTTTACAGGTATATTTGTATTTATTTTAACTAGGAAGTTATTAAATAGTTAATAACTATTTAATAACTATTGTACCTAGTTAAAATAAATACAAACTTGCCTGTAAAATAAAAATAAACCCTAAGCTAGTTACAATGTAACTATTAGTTATATTGTAGCTAGATTAGGGTTTATTTTACAGGTAAGTATTTAGTTTTAAATAGGAATAATTTATTTAATGATAGGAATATTTATTTAGATTTATTTAAATTATATTTAAGTTAGGGGGGGGTTAGGGTTAGACTTAGGTGTTAATAAATTTAATATAGTGGCGGCGACGTTGGGGGTGGCAGATTAGGGGTTAATAAATGTAGGTAGGTGGCGGCGGTGTAGGGGGGGGCAGATTAGGTGTTAATAAATATAATGTAGGTGGCGGCAGTGTAGGGGGCGGAAGATTGGGGGTTAATAAATGTAGGTAGGTGGCGGCGGTGTAGGGGGGCCAGATTAGGTGTTAATAAATATAATGAAAGTGGCGGCGGTGTAGGGGGTGGCAGATTAGGGGTTAATAAGTATAATGTAGGTGGTGTTGAGCTTCGGGAGCGGCTGTTTAGGGGGTAAACAGTATAGTATAGTGTGGGTGTTTAGTTACAGGGTACTAATAAAGCTGTGAAAAAGCTTTATTGGCACTGTGGTGCGCGGCTTTTTGACAGCTTTTTTGATAATTTTGGAGAATGTATTCAGGTCCGCGGCAACGTTAGGCGATCTTAGGCGAGCGTATTGGTGCCGTTGAATGCAAATATGTTGACAGCTTGATAAATAGATGCCTATGTCAATATTTCAAGATTTAAGCCATAAAGCTATTCAAGTCAGAATAGCTAAAAATATAGATTTGACATTAAAGGGAAACTGAACCCAAATTTTTTTTTTCTTTCGTGATTCAGATAGAGCATGCAATTTTAAGCAACTTTCTAATTTACTCCTATTATAATTTTTTCTTCGTTCTCTTGCTATATTTATTTGAAAAAGAAGGCATCTAAGCTTTTTTTTGTCCAATACTCTGGACAGCACTTTTTTATTGGTGGATGAATGTCTCCAACAAACAGCAAGAACAACCCAGGTTGCTCACTAAAAATGGGCCGTAATCTAAACTTACATTCTTGCATTTCAAATAAAGATACCAAAAGAATGAAGAAAATTTGATAATAGGAGTAAATTAGAAAGTTGCTTAAAATGTCATGCTCTATCTGAATCACAAAATAAAAAATTTGGGTTCAGTGTCCCTTTAAAACTTAAATGACATCAAATATAGCAACATAAAAAGATTGGTTAAAAAAGGTACCAGGCGCCAGGCCCAGATGGTTTTCCAGTACACTTTTACAAAACTTACATTCAAGAACTTTCCCCCTTGCTCCTTAGACTTTACAATTTAGCAAGGAACGAGGGTAAGTTTAAGAGAGAATTTTTGGAAGCCACCATCATAACAATCCTGAAACCCGACAAGGACCCTACTCTCTGCGCCAGCTACAGGCCAATTTCGCTAATCAACACCGGCATAAAATGTTATTCAAAACTTCTAGCCAATCGCATTGCCAATCTATTGCCTCATTTGGTCAATCCAGACCAAGTGGGATTTATCCCCAAAAGAGAAGGGCCAGATAACACTAGAAGGCTACTAAATGTAATGGGCCTATAATCCAGCCTCAACAAACTTGTTGCGATTATCTCAGACGCCGAAAAGGCCTTTTATCGGGTGAGATGGCGGTTCTTGTGGGAAGTGCTTGAAATCCTTCATTTTCCAAGTAACCTCATAGGAGCAATAAAGGCCTTATATTCTACTCCTTCCGCATCGGTAAGGGGCCTTGGCTTCCAAACTCCCCCATTTACCATTTCTAACGGGACCAGACAGGGATGTCCCCTGTCGTTAGCCGAACAAATCAGAACGGACCCCCATATGGGTGGGATCACCCTATGTGGCACCAGGCACAATATTGCCTTATTCGCTGATGACATTACCCTTTTTTCGTCTGATCTCTCGACCACCCTCCCTAGACTCCTACAAATAGTTGAAGAATTTAATGCCCATTCTTATTACAAACTAAATATACCCAAAACGGAGATATATACCCAAGGTTTTGAGAGCTCGTCACGGGCCCCACTAAAAGCCAAATACCCCTTCCGGTGGTCAGAATCCTCGGTGCTACATCTGGGAGTTAGACTCTCCAGTGATCTTCCGAGTCATCAGGGATAACTACCTCCCTTTGCTATCGGAGCTTCGCTCCCTTAATAAGGGCTGGAATCTTTCTCAAGTTTCGTGGATGTGGCGGATTGCAGCCTTGAAAATGTCTTTTCTACCACGACTCACATATCTGTTCCGTTGCCTCCCAATAAGAGTCCCTAGACAAATCCTCCTACAATTCCAAAGTGAATTCACCAAGCATATTTGGCAGGGTAAGCCGCCAAGAGTGGCGCAGAAAGTGCTGCAACTGCCTAGAATGGGTGGGGGACTAGGCTCTCCTTCAATAGTGAGATATTATGAGGGGGCGATGCTCACCCATATTTCACATTGGGGAGTCAGACAGACCACCTGCAAATGGCGCTCCATTGAACAGGCCTCGCTGTCCTACAATTTAGCCTTACGAGACTTGATCTGGACGCCCGCACATTGCCGCAGGGAACTGACCCTGTTGAATCCTATTATTCGGGAATGCTTGCATTTCTGGGATAAAATCCGTCACTCTGGATATATTGCTCCTCACCCATCTCCCATTACCTCTTTACCTGGTCTTTTAGCGGGTTTACAGGACACCCACCCATTGAAATGGGCCCAGCTTGGAATTCATGTAGTCTCGGATCTCTGGCTTCCATCCCCGAAGAGTGGGTTTAGAACCGCATCTCAGTTAGGGGCGGATGTGGCTTTGCCTCATTTCCTAAAATTTGAGTATCTCAGAATTACGAGCTTCCTGACTAGCTGGGGCTTCAAACCTGCGTTAGCCCGCCCACTGACTCCTTGGGAGTCCACATGGAGCCAGGGAAACAGGCTTTGTAAACATCTTTCCAGACATTACACTCTTCTGGGCCTCAATCTAACTTTGGAAACTGCACCCCACCTTTCAAAGTGGGAATCCCTGCTCGGTAAATCATTTACAGGGGATATATGGGGGTACACTTTGGAACGCACCAAAAAGGACATACATTGCATAACCTTATTTGAGACCTATTATAAACTGTTGGCTCATTCGTATTATGTCCCCACCCGGTTGGCTAAAATATTTCCTGGCACGTCTCCTTACTGTTGGAGGGGATGTGGCCAGAGAGGTGATTCCTTACATATATGGTGGGAGTGTCCCAAAATTCGCCCCTTATGGATTAGATGTTTTAGGGTTCTCCCCAAATTGGGAGTATCACTACGTAGCTCGCCGACAGTGACCCTACTTCATATAGGTATTCACACCATTCCTAAGCATCATGCATTCATAAGCATTTACCTTTTTATGTCCATTAAACATTTAATTGCATGTGACTGGAAAAAAGAGTCTAGCTGGGCAAGAGTCTGCTCGTATATGGCCTACCTATATACTATGGAAAAAGATATCTTTTACAAATTGGGTAACTCTGACCTCTTTGAGCTGACATGGGCTGACTGGAAAGAATGACACAACCTGGAAACCTAATGTTCTGTCCCCCAGTTAGCTTGACATCTATGATTAAGGAATATACCCTAGGTTTAGCATACATGATGCTGGATGGCTTTCGCGCCACACTCCCGCATGACTAATTTTGTTCCTCCCCTCCCCTTCTTTCCCCATCCCTCTACCTTACTTCGGGACTCTTTCCCTTCTCTCTCTTTTTCTAGATTAAGAGACCTTAGAGTCTCCTCCGCATAAGATATATGGTATCATGATGATTTACTGCTGTGCTCTGAGTTATTGGTACCAATCTGAACAGAGTTCTTTTACCCTCCAACTGTACAAGTATATGCTGTAATGGGGGCAGATTGTGCCCTCACACTGTTAATTTATTTCTTTTTGCTCTCTCTGTATTGTTAACAACTTCAATAAAGCTTTTTTTGAAGAAAAAAAAAAAAAAAAAAAAAAAAAAAAAAAAAGGTACCAGGTTAAGACCATTCTTTAGCAATCAAATTACCAATAGCATATGGAATAGCAAAAAAAACTTAGGAGCAACCTCAGAAGTCTTAAACACAGAATTTAAATGATTATTAGCTTAGCTATTAGGAGGACTAGACTCCTTAATACCTAAAGTAAACAATACTTCCTTAATAGAGTACAAATATGTTAAATTGTAAAATAAAAAAGATTTGTTAATTTCTGTCTCTGATGCAGGATCCTCTGAGTCAGAGGAACCTTCATCAGTCGAGAATACTTTAGTATACTTTCGGTCAGTACAAAATTCATTAAATCTATGACAAGTTTGGAAAGACCTTTTACGTTTATTTGAAGCTAAAATAACAGTCATAGCCTTCTTATGGCAGCAGCAATAAAAAAATTTCATATCTGCAGGAATATCAGGTACATTAAACTGACAAAGAATAACAGTAGATGTATTCATACTCATAGAAACATTATCAACATGTAACAAACAAGTGCCACATAATTAAGCTGAAGAAATAAAATCAGCTTATTTACAATAACACAATTAGCTTTGGTAGAATTGTGTTCATGCAGATTAGTTCCTATAGTATCATCAGAGGCAGGATCTGTTGAGACATCTTGCAAAATAACAAAAAAGAAAAAATAACATTAAAACAAAATATTCAATTTCCTCAAAAACTAAATTTATGCTTACCTGATAAATTTATTTATTTCTTGACACGGTGAGTCCACAGATCATCTAATTACTATTGGGATATTCACCTCCTGGCCAGAAGGAGGCGGCAAAGAGCACCACAGCAAAGCTGTTAAATATCACCTCCCTTCCCTCCAACTCCAGTCATTCGACCAAAGTAAAGCAAAGAAAGGAAGCAACAAGGTGCAGCGGTGCCTGAGGTTTATAACATAACAAAAAAATACCCTGTCATCAAAAACAGGGCAGGCTGTGGACTCACCGTGTCAAGAAAGAAAGAAATTTATCAGGTAAGCATAAATTTCGTTTTCTAATGACACAGTGAATCCACAGATCATCTAATTACTATTGGGAATACCCAAGCTAGAGGACACAGATGATAAGGGAGGGACAAGACAGGGAACCTACACAGAAGGCACCACTGTTTGAAGAACCTTTCACCCAAAGGAAGTCTCAGACGAGACAAAAGTATCAAACTTATAGAATTTTGAAAAAGTGTGTAGAGAGGACCAAGTTGCAGCCTTGCAAATCTGTTCCACAAAAGCTTCATTTTTGAATGCCCAGGAAAAGGAAACAGCCCTCGTAGAATGAGCCGTAACCTTCTCAGGAGGCTGCTGTGCAGCAGTTTCATAGACTAAGCGAATTATACTCTTCAGCCACAAAGAAAGAGAAGTAGCCGTAGCTTTCTGCTCCTTACGTTTCCGATAGAAAACTACAAACAGAGCAGAAGACTGACAAAAATCCTTAGTCGCCTGTAAATAGAATTTTAGAGCACGAACCACGTCTAGGTTGTGCAGAAGACGTTCCTTATGAGAAGAATGATTAGGACATAAAGGAACAACAATCTCCTGATTAATGTTTCGATCTGAAACTACTTTAGGAAGTAAACCTAATTTAGATCGTAAAACAACAACTTTAGCCGAATGAAAAATAAGGTACAGAGACTCATACTGTAAAGCCGAGAACTCAGAGACTCTACGAGCAAAAGAAATAGCAACAAGAAACAAAAACTTCCAAGATAACTTAATATCTAAGGAATGCATAGGCTCAAACGGAGCCTGCTGAAGAACCTTAAGCACAAGATTAAGACTCCAGGGAGAAGTAACAGGTTTGAACACAGGCCTGATTCTGACCAAGGGCTGAGAGAACGATTGAACATCTGGAACCTCTGCCAGACGTTTATGTAACAAAATATTCAAGGCAGAAATCTGACCCTTCAAGGAACTTGCCGATAAAAAACATTCTCCAAACCTTCTTGTAGAAAAGATAAAATCCAAGGAATCCGAACTCTACTCCAAGAGTAGCCTTTGGATTCACACCAATACAGATATTTTCACTGCAACAGGCTTGCGAGCCTGAATCATGGTCTCAATGACCGAATACGAAAAAAACGTGCTTAGATAAAATTAAGCGTTCAATCTCCAAGCAGTCAGCTTCAGAGAAACTAGATTTGGATGAAGGAAGGGCCCTTTAAGTAGAAGGTCCTTCCTTAGTGGAAGCTTCCAAGGGGGGAGAGATGACATCTCCACTAGGTCTGCATACCAAATCCTGCGAGGCCACGCTGGAGCCATGAGAATCACTGATGCTCTCTCTTGCTTGATCAGAGCAATGACTCGAGGAAGGAGAGCGAACGGAGGAAATAGGTATGCAAGACTGAAGTTCCAAGGAACTTCCAGAGCATCTATCAGAAACGCCTGAGGGTCCCTGGACCTTGACCTGTACCTCAGGAGCTTGGCATTCTAACAAAATGCCATGAGCTCTAGATCCGACTGTCCCCATTTGAGAATCAAGTTGGAAAACACTTCCGGATGTAATTCCCATTCTCCCGGGTGAAAGGTCTGTCTGCTCAGAAAATCCGCTTCCCAATTGTCCACTCCTGGAATGTGGATCACAGAGACAACAGTTGTGGGTCTCTGCCCACTGAATAATCTTGGACACCTTTCATGACCAAAGAACTCTGAGTTCCACCCTGATGGCTGATGTAAGCCACTGAGGTTATGATGTCCGACTGAAATCTGATAAACCTGGCAGAAGCTAACTGAGGCCAGGCCAGAAGAGAACAGATTCTTCCCGAGTTCATGTCCCCTGAGCCCTTAGGAGGTCCCACACTGCTCCCCAACCTATCAGGCTGGCGTCCGTTGTCACTATCACCCAGGTAGGTCTGCGAAAACAGGTTCCCTGGGAAAGATGATCCTGAGACAACCACCAAGGAAGAGAACCTCTTGTCATCTGATCCAAATGAATTTGCGGAGACAGATCCGCATAATCCACGTTCCACTGCCTGAGTATGCATAATTGCAGAGGTCTGAGATGGAAACGAGCAAAAGGAATAATATCCATGGCGGCTACCATCACACCTATTACCTCCATAGATTGAGCCACTGATGGCTGAGGAGAGGACTGAAGAGACAGACAAGGATCAAAAATCTTGGATTTTCTGACCTCTGTCAGAAATATCTTCATTAGAACTGAATCTATTATGGTTCCCAAGAAGACTACTCTTGTAGATGGAATTAAGGAACTCTTTTACAGATTCACCTTCCAACCGTGAGAACGCAGGAAGGATAAAAGCATCTCCGTGTGGGAGATTGCTAGTTGAAAGGCCTGAACCAGAATGTAGTCCAGATAATGTCAGGGTTTTTTCCCTGTTGTGTTTGCCATGTGCTGCTGGCAGCCATTTTACTCACCTCTCTTCCCGACTATGGTGCATTGTGGGGGATGCTGCTCAATTCCTGCATCCTTTTATGGCCAAACTGCTGTGCATCATCCATGTGAGACAGGATGCAGTCTCAGAATTGTGATGTCATCACTTATTATTTAAAGGGCCTCTGTTCAGTATGCTTTGCCTTTGCGTTGTCTGAGACCTGTTTGTGAGAGTTCCTGTGTATTACCTGGCTGCCTGACGTCCTTCCTGGTTCCTGATCCCTGGCTTGTTCCCGACTCTGCTGTTTTACTTGTTCCTGGTTCCTGCTTGTCTGACTATTCGCTTTGGCTCCTGACTCGGCTCGTCCGACTACCAGCTCTGGTTTTGACTCCTGGCTTGTTATTTGACTTGGACATTTTATTATTTTTTGCTATGAATAAAAGGTGTGATTATTTTTCCAATTCTCGTCTCAGTCCGATTCCTGGCACCCTGACAGATAAGGCGCCACTGCAATACCCTGTAACCGGAGCACTGCCAACAGAAATCCCAGAACCTTTGAAAAAAATTCTGGGAGCTGTAGCAAGTCCGAAGGGAAGAGCCACAAACTGAAAGTGTTTGTGGAGAAAGGCAAATCTCAGAAACTTGTGATGATCCCTGTGGATGGGAACATAAAAAAAAGGTACGCATCCTTTAAATCTACTGTTGTCATAAATTGACCCTCTTAAACTAAAGAATGGAACGAATAGTTTCCATTTTGAAGGACGGTACCCTAAGGAATTTGTTTAGACTCTTGAGATCCAAGATTGGTCTGAAGGTTCTCTCTTTCTTGGGAACCACAAACAGATTGGAGTAAAATCCCAGACCCTGCTCCTGTACTGGAACAGGAACTATAATTCCCATTTCGGATAGATCCCGAACACAACGTAAGAACGCCTCTCTTTTTATCTGGTCGACAGATAATCTTGAAAGAAATCTGCCCCAGGGGGGAAAAGGTCTTGAATTCTAGTTTGTATCCTTGGGACACAATGTCTATCGCCCAAGGATCCTGAACATCCCGAACCAAAGCCTGAGCGAAAAAAAGGAAAGTCTGCCCACCACAAGATCCGGTCCTGGTTTGAACTGTTCCTGTTTTGTAGAGGGAGAAGAAGATTTACCCTTGAAGTTTCGAAAGGAAAGAAAATTTCTCTGAAGTCCCTTCTGCTTATTGAGGGAAGCATCAGAAATAAAAGAATTAGCCAATTTAAGAGCCTTGATCCTGTCCTGGATCTCTTCAAGGGGAGTGTCTGTTTGAACGGAATCAGACAACGCATCAAACCAGTATGCCGCTGCACTACAAACTGTAGCAATACACACCGCAGGTTGCCATTGTAACCCCTAGTGAACATACATTTTCTTAAGAAAATCCTCCAGTTTCTTATCCATAGGATCATTAAAAGAACAGCTATCCTCTATGGGAATAGTGGTTCTCTTAGCTAAAGTGGAAACTGCCCCTTCCACCTTGGGGACCGTTTGCCAAGACTCCTTAATAGAGTCATCAATGAGAAACATCTTCTTAAAAATAGGAGAAAAACCTTACTCCCTTCCTTAACAATTTCTGTAGCCCGATCTGGTACAGGAAAACATTCCAGCATGGAAGTTACATCATAGTACTTGTTAAGTTTGCTAGATTTTTTAGGTTTGACGACGACAGTAGTGTCAGAGTCATCCAGAGTAGCCAAAACCTCCTTGAGTAGTAAACGGAGGTGCTCTAGCTTAAACCTGAAGGATATAACTTCAGCATCAGAGGAAGGAATTACACTGTCAGAATCTGAGATCTCACCCTCAGATGCTACCGAAGAAACCTCCCCATCAGATCTATGAGAGGGAAAATTTGCAATAGTCACGACCGAGTCAGACACCTTACACGCTGATTCTTTAGACTTCCTCTTGCGCTTTCCCTGCTGCATAGGAAAAGCAGACAACGCATCAGAAACTGCAGAAGACATGAGAGAAACAATGTCTTGCAAGGAGACCCCAGCCGGAGCTTGAGAGGAAGCGCAGGGCACTGAATTAATGGGTACTAAAATTTGGGACACCCGAGGAGAAAAATGCGGCATATTTTGAACATTGTCAGAAGACTCCTGGACAGCATCCGTCTTAGACAATATTGGCTCAAAAAGTCTATCCTTAAAATTGTAAGTTCTCTCAACACATGAGGAACAAAAAGGAATTGGTGGTTCAATATTAGCATCTGTAATCTACAACATAGTCTTTGTCCATTTTAACAGAATAAATATAAATAATTAAATTATGAACAAATTTAATAAAGAAAAAAACGATAGTGTCTCTTTAAATTTTAAAAAGAAATTGCTTTATTTTTTATGCAATGCAAAAAAGAAACTGCTTTATTTTTTTAATAAAAACAAAAATGTTACTGCTTTATTTTTCAAGATATGTGAAATAAAAACATCTTAATAACACCTCAAACAGTCGCTACACCTCAGCTATAGCTTTGCTGAGGTGCCTATCCTAGCAGGATAACAAAATAACTGATTCTTAAATTCAAAATTGAGCAGTTTCAGAAATGTCAGGCTAGCAAATAACCGTTTGATTTGAAAAACGTTAAGATGCAGATATCTCTCCTCCATATACAGGAAGTGAGAGAACAATAAGTGTGCAACAGATACATTTTTGCCTCACACAAGCCCTAATAAAACCACCAAAATGAGCCAAGTTCTCCTCAAGTCCCCAGTGCCTGCAATACTGCCATACATAATCCCCCTTACAACACTAGGGGAAATGTAATAATATCCCTGTTAGGGAAATAGTAAAGTGCCATGTCTTTTCCTTAAAGCTGCTTAAGAAAATAAATTAGCACTTACCTCAATAAATCTGCCTGGCAGCAAGGCAGCACATTAGGTTTGGAGAGGTCCTTTCCCTCACATTGACCTGTGGAAAATAATAATAAGGGCAGCAACTTTTATTTAAATATGATGGAGGCGCAGTGAGAATTATGTACCACAAGTTCCCTTTGCTTAAAAGCCACCAATGCTCTACTGAAGAGACTGAAATGGACTACAGCTACACCCTGGAGTAAAAACAGCACATACTAGTACTGCAAATAAAATAATAAACTCTTGATTGAAAAATCTTTCCAGCACCTAACTTTACCACTTCCTTACACTAACGTAGGCAAAGAGAATGACTGGGGTTGGAGTGAAGGGAGGCGATATTGAACAGCTTTGCTGTGGTGCTCTTTGCCACCTCCTGCTGGCCAGGAGGTGAATATCCCAATAGTAATTAGATGATCTGTGGACTCACCATATCATTAGAAAGAAATAACAGTTTAAGGAATGGGGGAAAAAATGCTTATGATAAAATTCTATACAAAAGAAAAAATCAAAACCAAACATCATAGTCCTCTAAAAACAAAATGAGAGCAGCGAGTAAAAGAGGGAGAAACTTAACACATTTTTGGCACCAAAGATGACGCAAACAAAGATGACGCAAATGCAAAAGAAAAAAAAACTTTGCACCAACAAAGACGCAAGAAATGACACGACTCGCGTCACGACAGGCGCAACTTTGCAACAAAAATGACGCAATAAAAAATAGCATTTTGCTTTATCGCGAGCCTAATATGCCCACAAAAAAAATTTGAAAAACAGACTCCAAGTTACAACTAACTGGAACCTAAGGTAAGAAAAAAAATACCTAAATTCTCCCATAAACGATCTCCATGCTGAAACTGTTAGACTGCAAAGAGAAATATACACAGATCTGACTCATGGCAAATATATGCAATATATATTAAAAACTTTATAATATAAAGTGCCAAACATAGCTGAGAGTGTCTTAAAAAATGATATATACTTACCAGAAGACACCCATCCACAAATAGCAGACAGCCAAACCAGTACTGAAACATATCAGTAGAGGTAATGGTAGAGGAGTATAATGTCGATCTGTAAAGGGAGGCAGCAGATGAATCCCTGCGACCGATTTACAGAGAGCCCTAGAATAGATTTTTCCAGTCGAAAACATGGTGTCATAAGCCAATACTGCCTTCACATCCCTCAGACAAACACTGTACTTTGAGAGGAACTGAGCTTCAAAATGCTTAGAAGCGCCTTTCACAGAAAAAATCAAGCACATCTTGCTTCATCACCTTCCAAGGAGGCAAAGTTTGTAAAACTGAAGTATGAGTGAGGTGGGAGGTGTATTTATAGGCATTTGAGGTTTGGGAAACTTTGCCCCCTTCTGGAAGGAATGCATATTCCATAAGTCACTAGCTCATGGACTCTTGCCACTTACATGTAAGAAATACATTTTATGTTTCTCTTGTCTCTGGTAGATCTTACAAAAGCCTTACAGGATCTGCATTGGATTACTCATTTATCCATACATTATGAACAGGGCAAGCTCTAAATTGAATATTAAGATATGATTTGCTTTTTACTGATACTTGTTGATGTAATAAGAATAGGAAATTATATATCAACAAGTACAATATGGGTACACATAATGATATAATAGCCCATACAGATAAGACAAGTGTATGGATTGGTTATGGAATGATCGGCATGGGTACAATTGTCTTTTTTACCTAGCAACAGAATGTGCAATCCAATGTATGTTTTTTTGTTAATGCCGAAAAAATCTCTAATATTTCACTTCCGGTGGGAAGCAAAAAAGTAAAGTACTTGGCGTTTTTTCCATCTACCTAGCTGAGACAAAACGCAGCAGATGACACTGAGGGGTCAGAGGATATGCTTGTGATAACGTCCGTTGTTTTAACTTTATATATTCAATAAAGATGATGTTTTAACTTACCTTTGGCTATATATAAAGTGACATGGAATATACAAGCATTACCTAATTTTTGCTGAGTGGTCTTAGATTATAAACCATAAGAGTAATAAACACTATCAGTTTAGCAAATATTTATTGACTTCTGAAAGTCTTGTTCGATATTGGGGAGAAAAATTGGATTAGCCATTATTGTGATTATTTTGATAAAAAAAAAAAACTTATATATGTATCTGAGTCCAACACAGCTGAAGTTGAAAATTTCCACAATATTCAATCTCCATTTTCCCAGAACAGTAGTGGAACTACCACGTATGACACCATTAATTTCTTCTTCCATATTATTTTGTCAAATAACAAAACCGCCTATGTTTGAATATATTCAGTTGCAGCCAAATTATTAGCAGTTTGGCTATTTGCATTTGTAGGCAGGTCACAAAATAAAATGGCCACTGAGAGTAGTTTGAAATTGAAAGGCAGAAGCCCCATGTTATGAAGCTATGGACTCTTATCAGCTAAGAAGGAAAATATAAAGTACGTGTAGTAGATTTAAGGCCTTTTAGCAGAAATAGTAAAAAAAATACCAAATCTCAAAAATACATTAAATATCTTTCTTTCACAGGCAGACTAAATGGACCTTCAGGTTCTTTTTACTGTATTTCTTCCTAGAGAAAAAACTGCTAACAGCTGCACTGAGAATCATCGCATAAAATTTCTAATTTTTTTTATCCCAGTTACAAGGAGTTTTACAGTGTAATGTATAAACCTCAGACAGAGGCTATCATTCTGTAAATGTGCTGTTTAGTAGGCCAAGTGATCATACGTTTGCTGTAAGATCCCATATTGAAAGGAGATGCTCACCGATTTACTATAACGAATGTTATGTATGCATAGTTTATTATAGCAGGTGGCTGTAGCTTAAAGGGATATGAAACCCATTTCTTTATTTCATGATTCAGAAAGTGCATACAATATTAAACAACTTTCTAATTTACTTGTATTATCAATTTTTCATCATTCTCTTGGTATCTTTTTCTGAAAAGCAGGGATGTATGCTTAGGAGCTGGCCTATTGCTGAAGCACTTTATGGCAGCAGTTTTACAAGAAAGTTATCCATTTCCAGTTGTCTACCTAGGTATCTCTTCAACACAGATCATCGGAACTAAGCTAATTTGATAAAAGCAGTGAATTGGAAACTTTTTTTTTTTAAATGGTATGCCATGTCTGATTTTTTGGGGGGTTTCAAATCCCTTTAATCACATTTGTCCTTTTATTCATTTATAAAAGCAGTGTCTAATGGGGCTTACTACTAAGATACTTTCCTCTCTTTATTATTCACCTTGTATATGTGCCATTACACGCAAAACATGATGGTTAGTGGGTTAAGTCTTCAACCATATTGCATCCAATAGGTCATGTTACACCCATTCAAAAAAAGGATACTCTCCTATTTTCAATGAGAGTGTGGGTGTTAAACAGAGAGGATCATCTTGAGTGTTGATTACTACTTTAATTCAAAATCTCAGTGTTGCAGCTCCAGCATGCTACTGACTTTTAAACACAAGGCCATAGTGAATTGGAGAAGACAAGCTAATAAGGAATGTATTATTCACTGGAAATTTATATTTTACGTGCCATGAGAATTTGCCGAAAATAGATTTAAAGGGACATTAAAGTATTTTGTAAAACAAATGTTCCTGTACTGTGTGAAACACCCAAACTGTTATGCTTCAGGGAGTGTCACTGTGCACAAATAGTGGCCGTTAGCTTCTATCTCACTGACCAGTACATTACCAGTCACCTTTAGTTAGTTTCCAAAATCAAAAGCAGAAAAATAATTTTGCTTTTGCATGAAAAAGGTTAACATTTAAATAGTACCCTTTCATACATTTATCAATTTTCTTATAACTTAATGTCACTTTTACATGAATTCTAATAAATATATTTTTTAGTGAATGAGAATCTACTTTAAAGGGACACTGAACTCAAATTTTTTCTTCCGTGATTCAGATAGAGCATGCAATTTTAAGCAACTTTCTAATTTACTCCTATTATCATTTTTTCTTCGTTCTCTTGCTATCTTTATTTGAAAAAGAAGGCATCTAAGCTTTTTGTTTGGTTCAGAACTCTGGATAGCACTTTTTTATTTGTGGATAAATTTATCCAACCAATCAGCAAGAACAACCCAGGTTGTTCACCAAAAATGGGCCGGCATCTAAACTTACATTCTTGCATTTCCAATAAAGATACCAAGAGAATGAAGACAATTTGATAATAGGAGTAAATTAGAAAGTTGCTTAAAAGGTCATGCTCTATCTGAATCACGAAAGAAAAAATTTGGGTTCAGTGTCCCTTTAACAGTCCACTCAATATTAAAGATAAGAACAAGCAACATTTTTATTTGTACACTGATATTTTTTTTTTTACTTAGCTAGTGGACACTTCCAACTATTTTTTCCCAAGTGCCTCATTCAAACTACAGCTTTCATGCGCTAGCTATAGAATAGTGGCCTCATGAAAATACAAAGAAATTAAAGTAGCAAATAGCGGTTACTCTAACAAAAGCCACGACTACCATTAAAATATATTTACTAGTACATAAGAAGCGTTTTTCAAATGAGAGGTGACATGACCCTACAGATATCTAGTAACCACTATTGTAATAGCATAGAGTTGATAAGAGAGACAGAGACTTTGGACAAATGGGAAACAGAATGGGATAGTCCAATAGGTGAGAGTTACATCAGGTGATGACGGGGCAGTATTCTCCACAGAAAAGTTTGACAGCCAGGTATCAGCATAAAGTAGCTGGGTGGGGGCAGTGTAATACTTTACAATATTATTACATATTCTGTAATTTATAATGTTACTTATACTATCCAATAGATAGAAAAAAGTAGAGATGAGAAGCACAGAGCGGATGCTGGAAACAATTTATTGGAAAGGATATTCAAACAAATACACACGTAGTGTTGGAGGGTGAATACCCTCAGGTAAAAACAGACCAAAAAAGCCAAAGAGCTAGCAGACACTATGGCTGACGTGTTTCGGCATTAGCCTTACTCATAGCCACAATAAAATAACTCCAATACTACTGTGATTAAAAACCCCTAGCTCACATCGCGATTGGTTGTCGGGCATTCACACCCCTCTAACAAGGCAACCAATCCGATGTACGGACAACACACGCCCCCATTGTACTCCGTGAACGCTAACCTAATGCCTCTAGCTGATTACACAAATTTATAGGAAGCGAAACCTTTCAATGTGCTAAACCACATTATATATTTAATTAATTTTAGTTAAGTGAGCATCTCCTCAATAGCATGCAGTAATGCTCCATTATAAACATAAATTCTAAACTATAAACTGTACCGAATATCGATAGACTAAAGGCAAAATTGTGGAACTCTTGGGCAATAGCAAAGCGCCAGTTAAAAAGGTAAATAGAAACGAACAGAAGAAAACAAGGAACAGGGAAATGAGAAAAAGCAAGGATAAAAGATGTAAATAGCGAGACATAATGAGCTGATATCGAAGTGTAATTACAGACAACCAGTTAATCATCTCAAGGATAAACATATAAGTGTATAAATACATAGATAAATCAGGAGCCTGAGCACAAAGTGTATCAGGAAGTAACCAGAAGATAGTGTCAGAGAGTTGATGTAGAGTAGCAACCACCACACCACGAGTTGTATATACCACATGAATGACAACCCCTTATGTAACCCCTGATGTAAATATAACAGATAAGGCAGAGTAGTGAATTCCAATTCATAGGCAAAGAGGTATATATCATGCATTGTGGATCAGTGTGCTAATATAGTAACATAAATAGATTGCTACAAAAAATAAAGTTAAAGCACTAAACCAACCAGAAATTGATCAAATCAAACTCAGAGTTCAGGCCTTCTGGAATTCTAGTTCTCAACCTGAAAATCCAGAAGGCCTCCCTCTCCCCTAACTTGTGTGTTCTATCGGCTTGGCCTTTTTTAGGGAATACCTTATCAACAATAGTCCACGTAAAGGACCTTAAACTTTTGTGGTGTACTTCAGTAAAATGTCTAACTAGTGGTGTTGACAATGTACCTGCTCTGATGTCCGACATATGTTCCTTAATACGTGTTCTAGCTTCCCTAGTCGTAAGTCCTACGTACTGGAGAGAACACTCATTGCAAGTAATGACATATATAATGTAGGTTTGCCTGCAATTCAAGCAGTGTTTGATGCTGAATACCTCTCCTGTTACAGACGAGCTGAAGGAATCTCCTACACTCACCTTCTCAAATGCCACACAGGTGTGAAAATGGCATCTAAACGTGCCCATACACCTGAGCCAAGAAGAGGTATTGGGATTTTCGGTCTTAATCCTGGTAGGAGCTACAATATTGCCAATTGTTCTATTCCTCCTATAGGCAAAGCTAACTTCCTGGTCAACCGTATCAATCAAACCATCATCTGCTGCCAGGAGTTTAAAGTGTTTGCCTATAATTTGGCAAATTTCTCCATACTGTCTTGAATATTCGGTAATGAAAGTAACCTTAGTATTAAAGGAGTGAATAAAAATTGTCCCTCTATTGGTGATTCTATTCTGGCTTAGTAGCTTGTCCCTGGGGATTCTTTCAACTGCTTTTCTAGCTACACCTATAGTGTGTAGACTGTAGCCTCTCTCCACAGTCTCCACACTATAGGTGTAGCGACTGTGGAGAGAGCCTACAGTCTCCACAAAAATCCCAATACCTCTTCTTGGCTCAGGTGTATGGGCATGTTTAGATGCCACTTTCACACCTGTGTGGCATGTGAGAAGGTGAGTGTAGGAGATTCCTTCAGCTCGTCTGTAACAGAAGAGGTATTCAGGATCAAACACTGCTTGAATTGCAGGCAAACCTACATTATATATGTCATTACTTGCAATGAGTGTTCTCTCCAGTACGTAGGACTTACGACTAGGGAAGCTAGAACACGTATTAAGGAAAATATGTCGGACATCAGAGCAGGTACATTGTCAACACCACTAGTTAAACTTTTGTGGTGTACTTCAGTAAAATGCCTAAGGTCCTTTACGTGGACTATTGTTGATAAGGTATTCCCTAAGAAAGGCCAAGCCGATAGAACACACAAGTTAGGGGAGACTGATGCCTTCTGGATTTTCAGGTTGAGAACTAGAATTCCAGAAGGCCTGAACTCTGAGTTTGATTTGATCAATTTCTGGTTGGTTTAGTGCTTAACTTTATTTTTTGTAGCAATCTATTTATGTTACTATATTAGCACACTGATCCACAATGCATGATACATACCTCTTTCCCTTTGAATTGGAATTCACTACTCTGCCTTATCCGTTATATTTACATCAGGGGTTACATAAGGGGTTGTCATTCATGTGGTATATACAACTCGTGGTGTGGTGGTTGCTACTCTACATCAACTCTCTGACACTATCTTCTGGTTACTTCCTGATACACTTTGTGCTCAGGCTCCTGATTTATCTATGTATTTATACACGTATGTGTTTATCCTTGAGCTGATTAACTGGTTGTCTGTAAATACACTTCGATATCAGCTCATTATGTCTTGCTATTTACATCCCTTTTATCCTTGCTTTTTCTCATTTCCCTGTTCCTTGTTTTCTTCTGTTTGTTTCTATTTACCTTTTTAACTGGCGCTTTGCTATTGCCCAAGAGTTCCTCAATTTTGCCTTTAGTCTATTGATATTCGGTACAGTTTATATAGTTTAGAATTTATGTTTATAATGGAGCATTACTGCACGCTATTGAGAAGATGCTCACTTAACTAAAGTTAATTAAATATATAATGTGGTTTAGCACTTTGAAAGGTTTCGCTTCCTATAAATTTGTGTAATCAGCTATAGGCATTAGGTTAGCGTTCAAGGAGTACAATGGGGGCAGGTGTTGTCCGTACATCGGATTGGTTGCCTTGTTAGAGGGGTGTGAATGTCCGACAACCAATCACGATGTGAGCTAGGCGTTTTTAAACACAGTAGTATTGGAGTTATTTTATTGTGGCTATGAGTAAGGCTAATGCCGAAACTTGTCAGCCATAGTGTCTGCTAGCTCTTTGGCTTTTTTGGTCTCTGTTTTTACCCGAGGGTATTCACCCTCCAACACTACATGTGTATTTGTTTGGATGTCCTTTCCAATAAATTGTTTCCAGCATCCGCTCTGTGCTTCTCATCTCTTCTTTTTTCTATGCACTTGTTTGACCTGAGTGAGCACGGAGCTTTTGGGCTGGGGGCTGCAGAGGTTGGCGCAACGAACCGGAAGCACCAGTAGGACGAGGGACCATGGTTTGCCCCTGACAGGAAGCGACTTGTGCGTGCACGATATACCAAACTACACTCCAGGCACTTGAATACAGAAAAGAAACCGGAGCTTGGCAAGTTTAAAAGGTATGTGCATTTTCACAAGGAGGCAACTGGTTATCTACTTGTATTAATGCGATTACACTTGCACACTTGAAAGTGGTTATTAAACTGGAAGGTCAGGTTCTTACAAACAAACAAGAGGAGATAAGAACTCCGTCTTGCAATTTGGTCAAGGTGCTCAGGGTCCAGGGGGATGTCATTTGTGAATTGCATATGTTAAAGGGTCAACTGCAGTTTTCTGTATTTATCGTTATATATTTTTTACTCTGATCAGCTTGTCCCACCTGGCTATATTTTACACCGCCTGAACTCATTCAATCTATATCTGGTGCTATCCAATGTACAAATGAATTGCATAATTAAAAAAAAAAAAAATTATTAAATGATAATTTGAACAACAATCTTTGGAAATAATATAATATAGAAGCAATTGCATCTTCCTCAATGGTTTTTATTTGCCTTTCCCTTGGATTTAATAAGAAATAAAGGGTTAATTGGGAGTATTTTTTTTAAAAGAAAGAACAACACGGAAGGGGCGCCAATGGTGCAGATCAATGGAGATTCTGAAGGTGTACCAATATAATATGATCACAGGGTACTCACAATAGGTGAAGGCATTCAATTATGCCAATAGGGGCGGGCTGGATTTTGGCAGCAATCCAGCTGGCTGAGCGAAACGGCAGCTCTCTATCAGCATCCAAACGGAGAGAAACTAAAGATGTAAAACAAAGTATAGAGGCGCCAATGGTGCAGATCAATAGTGATTGAGACCACCACAATACCCCAACATACACAGGATACTCGCATGTGGTGAAGGCAATCAATTATGCCCATAGAGACAGGCTGGATTTCACAGCAATCCAGCTCGCTGTTCCAAGGTAGAATAACGGAAGGGTGGGTGTCAGAGTGTTAGTACTCTAAAGTAGCATAGCAAAAGGAAGTACCATACATAACACTAGGAGTGGATTTGTTAAATTTATTAAAAAAATCTTTTGTATTTTTTTTTTAAGTGTGTTTTTTTGCCCCTCCCCTGTAGACTTGGGATTGGCCCAGATTTTATTGGTGTGGGTTTAAATGTATGATGTAGCACTTATTTTTGTTAGCTTGACAAAGGGGTAGTTGCCCCAAAACATTGCTTTTACGAGTTAAAGTTTCTCACTCTGGCTGGAAATTTGGTGTCCAGGTTCTTATTTTTGCACTGTAAATGACAGACATTAACAATACCCCCTAATTACAGCAATTGTCTGTGTCCTCATCCAAAAACTTATCTTCTAAAATCTGGCATCATGAAATTAAGATATACTGCTTTCATGCGAGCTAAAGCAATAGTCCAAACTGTGCCAATCAACTACTAATAGTTGGATCCAATATGTGAAACTTAATTGAAAGGGTAATAACTGGATTAGTTTCCCCAACCTTTTGTTTCCCCATTTTATTAAATGTTCCAGTTGTGAAAATATTAAGGGCTAGATCTCCATCTAGATGCAAAAATTGAGTCACTATAAAAAAGTAACGGCTGTAGTTTTTTGTAGCAGCTCCATTTTGGTTTCTGTATTACAGTAGACCCCCACATAGCGAGAGACAATAGCACCTTAGGGCTTATTGCAATGACCATCAAAGTAAAGTGCTGCTGACCCAAAACATTATACAGGTACAAAAACCCTATCTCTCAATTGCTTGAGACCATAAAAGCATTGGATTTCAGAATAGTTTGGATTTCACTGTAGACCCCCATATCACTGCTCCAGCTAGCTTCAATAAACCTTGAAAAACTAGTTTTCTTTCGCCAACCCACTTCCTGTCCCCCAACTCATTGCTCGACCCCCTGCAATCTGGCTTCCGTCCACAACACTCAACTGAGACTGCCCTCACCAAGGTTACTAACGATCTCCTTTCAAACAAAGGCTACTACTCTATACCCATCTTACTTGATCTCTCTGCTGCCTTTGACACTGTTGACCATCCCCTTCTCCTATGAACTCTCAGCTCTCTTGTGAAACTGCCCTCTCCTGGATTCACTCTTCTCTCTCTAACAGATCCTTCTCCGTCTCTTTTGCTGGCGACTCCTCCTCTCTATTGCCTCTGTCTGTTGGAGTACCTCAAGGCTCTGTCCTGGGTCCTCTACTCTTCTCTATTTACTTTTCTTCACTGGGTAAACTTATCAACAGCTATGGCTTCAACTATCACCTCTATGCTGATGATACCCAGAACTACCTCTCCACCCCTGCACTCTCTCCTTCTGTCAATTCTCACATCACCGACTGCTTATCTGGCATTTCCTCCTGGATGGCCTCTCACCACCTAAAAATAAACATGTCCAAGACCAAACTACTTCTAAACCCCCCCCCCCATCTCTACTCCAGTTTCTAATTTTCTATCACTGCTGGTAGCACCACTATCTACACCCCAAGTCCGCTGCCTTGGAGTCACACTTGACTCAAATCTGTCCTTCATTCCCCACATCCAATTCCTCTATTCATCCTGCCGCAGCCAACTACGCAATATCTCCAAATTCGTCCGTTTCTGAGCGCTGAAACTACTAAACAGCTATTTCACTTCCTGGTAATTACCCGACTTGACTACTGTAATAACCTACTAACTGGCCTCCCTCTCTCCCCTTCAATCCATCCTAAATGCATCTGCCAGGCTAATCCACATCTCTCAAAGCTCTATTTCTGCTGCACCTCTCTGTAAGTCCCTTCACTGGCTACCCATTCACAGTAGAGTTAAATTCAAAATTCTCGCCCTGACCTACAAAGCCCTCACCAATGCTGCCCCACCCTACCTGTCCTCACTCATCAACAAATATACTCAAGCCTGCCCCCTAATATCAACAATGACCTGCTCCTTGCGTCCTCTACCGTCACCTCCTCTCATGCTAGACTACAGGACTTCTCTCGTGTAGCACCAACCCTCTGGAACGCACTTCCTCGAGCTGTCAGACTTTCCCCTAACCTCTCCTCCTTTAAACGTTCCCTAAAGACCTTTTTGTTCAGGGAAGCTTATCAACCGACTCAGTAACAAATTAATTTCATTTACCTAACAGTTGCCCTCATCTATCTCCTCACTAATATCACTCTCACCATTGCAGTCCCCACCTCCTGTTTCCCATCCTACTACTCTGTAGGTTCCTACGGGAACAGGGACCTCAATACCCCCTGTACTTATCTGTAAAAATTTGTATTTTATTGCATTGTTTCTCCGTTGTACTTTTATCTTTGTACCCATGGGCAGCACTGCAGAATCTGTTAGTGCTTTATAAATAAAGAAGAAGGATAATAATTTCACAATATTTGTATATTTGCATATGTAAAATGGGACAGCTTGGAGAGGGTATGGGACCAAGTGAGGCAATACTTACATGTCATAATAGAGCTTATACATGCAGCCTTAAGGTAGTTTTATATAATTGTTTTACATTTTGTATACATATCATCAGAAAGATAGTACAGTACTATAATCAGAAAGTTAATACTTGTTTTAAATAAATATAGAAAGGTAATAGTTGTTGCAATTTCCACTTGAGACCAGCGGTACTCAGCATCTAGTGTTAACATGACATCCTTTAACAGATCAGAGAATGTAATTTTAACTCTATAATAACCCTTTAAATCTAACACTATTAACCATAACTGCAATTTAACTCCCATCACAATGTAGCCTTTTTTACAATGGAACTCCTCAAACCATAACAAAACCCCTCCATGCTACTGGGAGCTCTAAATAAAAAAATAAAAAAAATTAAACAAAACCCCACTTTTTTTTTTTATAAATCCACTTGCTACACAAAATGAACCCTGATTTTGGAAGTGATAAGAACATCCTATAGAGTTCACTCCAAAAAAAAAATAGTCAAAATTGAGGGTGCTCATCTGTAGTTCTGAGGCCACCCATTTGCATTTTTTTTGGTTAATATTTTTTTAACCAATTATAATTCTTTTTTTTTTTTTTTTTTTTTTAAACAGGAGGGAACTCCAGAAAAGGCCTATATTGCTGTGGTGTGCAAAAGAAGAAGACCTTAACAGCTACAAAGAAGCTAAAGAAAAAAAAGACTCTTCTGCCGAAATACGTAAAGATGAAGCCCACTGAATTTCAGTACAAGTAGGTTGAGATTGAGGGTTTTGTGTAACAGAGATCTGTTGGGTGTTACAGGACTATTGCACTGGGGAATATAATTGAATATAGTTTTAGTCTAGGGAGCTATTTCAGCTGTGCGTTTACTGGGTTGTGGGTCAGATCAGCTTTTTTTAAAGGGACATAATACTCATATGCTAAATCACTTGAAAGTGATGCAGCATAACTGTAAAAAGCGGACAAGAAAATATTACCTGCGCATCTCAATGTAAAAAGGAAGATATTTTACCTCACAATTTCCTCAGCTCACCCGAGTAAGTCCTGTGTAAAAAGTTATAGTTCAGCTGCTGTCCAGCTGCAGGTAAAAAAAAAAAAAATGGAGAAATTAACTGCAACCAATCAGCATCAACAGTGCTGGTCATGAACTATTTTAATGTGATCTAATGAGATTTCATAGTAAACTTCATTAAACTGAATAGGGAAATAACACGAGTGTGCATGAGGCTCACTCCCTTGCAGGTCCCGGGACAGGCATACCGATTTGCTGCTTAAAGAGAGGGGTGTGAATACTTAGGACATTTTAGGGTAAATTATCTTCCTTTTTTACAGAGATTTTCAGGTGATATTTTCTGTCCCTTGAAATACAGCACAATGGAAACTTGGGGGATCCTCAACCTTTAGACAGTCTCCCAGGGAAGCGAATGTCTACGTAAAGCCGGCTTGAGCTACCGCTATAGCAAACAAGCCTATGTCACTGTGACACCGAGTTCGGGCAATTGCTTCCCCAGGAGATGGTCTAAAGGTTGAAAATCCCCCAAGTTTCCATCTTGCTGTATTTTAACGGGCACGCTGTGATTGAAAACACACTACACAGATGTTGAAAAGAAGGTGCAGAGGGAGGATGCCTTTTTACAATAACAATTATTTGTACTTACAACTCTGCTTTATGTTGATAATTATTAAAAGGATTGGCTACTGCAGAATCCATGTTGTAATGTTTAGTATCCTTTACATGTTAACCAAATCTTGTTCTTACTTCTCATGTGTTTTTTCCTATGTATTGACAATTAGACAGTTAACACGTGAGGTATTACAGCATAATTTGTTTTACAATTGGCAAAAAAAAAAACCACAGTATTTTATTGGCTCTTATTTGTATTGGACTCAATACACTTTATGGATATTTACACAAGATGACTGATACCCTTATCCCCAAAAACCCCATTACTCCTATTTTTCACTATGTGCCTAAAGTGTACAAAGATTGTCACCACCCTCCAAGAAGGCCTATCGTGGCAGGTATAGACTCATTATTTGAGCCATTATCTGAGTGGCTAGATAGGGGACATTAGCTATTTTATAGATAATATCAAAGATTTTAGGTTATCATTGTTTCCCTATTTGAAATAGGAATGGTAGCAATATTATTAGTTTATTTAATTAATCCTGTATCAGTGCATATACTGTGTTATATAAGTGCCCGGTTTTGGGCTGTTCATCTGTATTTTTTGCAATGTTTTTAATGGGTTAAAGGGACACTCAAGTCAAAATAAACTTATGATTCAGATAGAGCATGCAGTTTTAAGACACTTTCCAAATTACTTCTATTATTACATTTTTATATTCACACTTTCTGGGGAACAAGATCTTACTGAGCATGTGCACAAGCTCACGGGGTATACATATACTAGTCTGTGATTGGCTTATGGCTGTCACATGATACAGAGGTCTGGAAAATGGGAGAAAAAAAGCCTCATAATCCTCCCCTTCTAGACACGACCCTGTCTGCATGTTGCTGTTTTTTTTTTATTTGGATGCAATAAAATTGGTATTTTATTTTACAGCTCACATTGTAGTATGAAGCACCAATTGATATCCCATTTGGATATACACCCTAGGGGTGCATTTGTTTTTTTGGGGGGAGGGATTCCAATTAAGTTCTATTATAAAATTTACTTAATTCTCTTGGTATCCTTTGTTTAAGGGACAGCAATGCACTACTAGGAGATAGCTAAACACATTGGGTGAGCCAATGACAAGACATATGTGCAGCTGCTAATCACCCGATAGCTCCCAACAGTGCATTGCTGCTCCTGAACCTACCTAGGTATGTTTTTCAACTGTTCCTAAACCTACCTAGGTATGTTTTTAGACAAAGGATACCATAAGAACGAGGCAAGTTAGATAACAGAAGTAAATTGGAAAGTTGTTTAAAATCGAATACTCTATTGGAATCGTGAAAGTTTAATTTTACTATACACATTACCAAAATACTTTCATTCAAAGTTAAAGTGATGGTAAATCCTAGCGTTTCTGAAACGCTAGGATTTACCATTGGAACAAATAAAGGGGACTTTCAGTCATGAAGTATAAAATACTTCATGCTGAAAGCTCCTTTGTTTGCAGCGTTCGCCGCACTAAGCTGCTCAGGAAGCCCACGGCAGAACACTATTTGGCTGAGAGGTGACGTTTCCACCTCTTAGCCAATAGCAGTTGGATTTCCCCCACGGAAATGTGAAGGGCATGAAGAAAAATATTGCAGGTAATATACAAAAATATTGCAAATTATCACACTGCAAAACATATGTAACTTTTTAAGTCAAAAGTTTGCATATAAGGATGCCCATAAAAAGTACACAATTTAGACCACACTGCTGCTTTACAGAAGTCAAAAGGTGCCCTTTAGAACTAACTTGTTCTGTGATTGGTAACCTATGATAATGCTGAGGAAAATACATGTTGCCATGCTAGAGTTTTCTGTAATTACAAAGACCTATGTTTTTTCTTTTCACTGCTTAATGTGAGAGGTAAATCTTTAGGCATCTCCCCACAACCAGAAGTATGAATTCTCTTGCTGGATGAAGTGAACTCAAGGAAGAAAAAAAGTTAGTCATGGTTTAGAGCCTGCCATATACTAGGATCAAAAAAGCTTTACTTTATTGTCTATTAGCGTACAAGTATGCCTGAATAAGCCTGATAAAAAGGTTGAAGATGAGACCCTGCTTAAAGGGATACTGAACCCATTTTTTTTTTCTTTCTTTCATGATTCAAACAGAGCAGGCAATTTTAAGCAACTTTCAAATTTACTCCTATTATCATTTTTTCTTCTTTCTCTTGGTATCTTTATTTGAAAAAGCAGGAATGTAAGCTTACGAGCCAGCCATCTTTGGTTCAGCACCTGGGTAGCACTTGCTGATGTGGTGGCTAAATGCAACCACCAATTAGCAAGTGCTATATAGGGTCCTGAACCAAAAATAATCCGTCTCATAAGCTTGCATTCCTGCTTTTTCAAATAAAGATACCAAGAGAAAGAAGAAGAAAAAATGATAATAGGAGTAAATTTGAAAGCTGCTTAAAATTGCCTGCTCTGTCTGAATCATGAAAGTAAAAACTTGGGTTCAGTATCCCTTTAAAGCTCCAAGACAATACTAAATACCCAGAGAGGTTTTTCCCCCCCAAGAAGAAACAGAGAGCTCCCATACTCTTGGGATCTATGCTGCATTCTTAAGCTAAAGATACAATTTTTGGTATCTACATCCTAAAGGCATAGAGGTAGATTGCTTGTCATAACATTGAAAAGCCACACTGGGATTTCTTCCCCACTTGCAGGGACAGCATTTTTGAAAACCCTTTAGACAGTTGTATATAAAACAATGATTTAGAAAAACAAATGCCACAAAGTTGAATCTACACACACAAGACTAGAAATATATACATTGGATATGTAGAGACAATACAGAAATAACTTTGTTGCAGAGAAGTGTATTACAAATGTGAAGAGGGTGAGGTTGTATGGAGAACTGTGGCACCAAGTAAAATGCACAGTCTGGCCCTCAAGGATGGTCAACCCATCTCTAGCATCCAAACTGTCACATTTGGTTATAAAATACATTTTGCTATGAGAATAAACATAGCAACCCCCTGCTTGATGGCCATTGTAACATCAATCATTCCACCAGGGCAAACTGGCCCCACTCACTATATAAATATTCCAATGTACTTGGCCTCACACACGCCAACTCTTCAAAATATCCGGTTTCACCCCATACCTCTCTGCTTTACTCACAGTGATCGCTATTCCCATGTACTGTCTTCCCTAGTCTCTGAACCATCTAACTATTCTAGATGCCTTATCAAACGCACTGCCCCACATATATACAAAACTACCTCTACCATGTCACTAACTGCACCATGCCCTTGCTTCTTCCCTAATGCCTATTTTATAAGCACTCTGTACTTTTTTACTACCCTTGTCTGTATATTTTTTTTGTCTCTCTCAAATCCATCCCTTTTCCTCTCTTAGGTACCTTGCACTTCTTTGACACACTGGAATTCAGATCTCTCTTGTTTGCAATCAGTGTCCTCTTGCCCATTTTCTTCACATTTTCTAATACTCATTACACATTTTCTTCTCTGACCATACCTCCTCTGCAAATGTGGACACCAACAAACCACTCTCGGTTTTAACCTAGTTCCACCTCTGCATGCACTGCCTATATTAGGCCCATCAAATTTGCACACAATGCCTCATAAGGTCTCCTCGGTTTTGCCACCTTCCCTAAGCACTAAACATTCCCCACTCTATAGCATGTCACATAACCGTACACTTGAAAACTCTTCTCCTGCACACTCGGTTAAACGGTTTTCCATCTAATCACACTAAGGTGCCTTGTCTTGCATTCTCTAGCCTCAGTCCTCCTCAATTTGACTACCAGAAGCATATGAATAACATATCCAGCAGTAATATACAAACATCACATTATTCGCCTAATATCCACACTTATTTTGTGTAGCAGACATTACATAACGAACCGAACATAACACACTCTCCCCTCTGTCACTCACTCCTCCCCTTACATGGATCCGCTCCTCCTATTTCTCTCCATCTGTCTCCCTAGAAACCGTGACTCCGCACTAGAATATTTCGTTTCAGTACTACACGAGGGTGCCTTTGACCCAATCAGCGATAACGCTGGCTTCATGTGACCGACGGTTACGCTTTATGGAAACTGACAGTTCATTTAAGGTCATTTATAGATGAGTTGCGTAACCGGCCATCTTTGATGCAGGCAATTTCCCATAGATTTTGAGGATTTTGTTCCTATCCTGTTTCGGTAATCCTACATTTAGACTTAGATACAAATATATTAGCATACGGTATGTGAAGTACGTCTTTTTACCTCCTCGAATAGGTAGGAAACAGGTTTTGTATTTATTTGGCTAGATTTGGTCTGCAGAATAGCTCTGTGTATGCCTCTCTGTCAAAAAGGTGTAAAGTCACACTGTTTTAAAGGGATATGAAACATATTTTTTTTTTCTTTCATGATTCAGATCGAGCATGCAATTTTAAACAACTTTCTAATTTACTCCTATTATCAATTTTCGTTGTTCTCTTGGTTTCGATATTTTAAGCAGGAATATAAGCTTAGGAGCTGGCCCATCTAAGCTTACATTCCTGCTTTTTCAAATAAAAATACCAAGAGAATGAAGAAACATTGATAATAGGAGTAACTTACAATGTTGCTTATAATTGCATGCTATATCTGAATCATGAAAGAACAAAATGTGGGTTTCATATCCCTTTAAAACAGTGTAACATATGTCTTGTCCAGGTTACATTCACTTGAATAACAATTTGCACCCTATGAAAATAAAGTCAGTTAAAGAATACTTCATCTTGTTTTCTTGTGTGATCACCTGCAACAACTAAACGTAATAAAAATGTGTTTATTCCCTTCAAATACTAATAATATTTTTGTTGTATATTTAGTTGAATGTTCAACCATCGATTTCTCTGTTGGAAGGAACATGCATTTAAATTATATTTTAAATGAATGTGTGCTGTAAATGTTAAAGGGACACTGAACCCAATTTTTTTCTTTCGTGATTCAGATAGAGCATGACATTTTAAGCAACTTTCTAATTTACTCCTATTATCAAATTTTCTTCATTCTCTTGGTATCTTTATTTGAAATGCAAGAATGTAAGTTTAGATGCCGGCCCATTTTTGGTGAACAACCTGGGTTGTTCTTGCTGATTGGTGGATACATTCATCCACCAATAAAAAAGTCCTGTCCATAGTTCTTAACCAAAAAAAACTTAGATGCCTTCTTTTTCAAATAAAGATAGCAAGAGAAGAAATAAAATTTGATAATAGTAGTACATTAGAAAGTTGCTTAACCCTTTAAGGACACAGCTTTCAGTTTGCTCAATTGTTTTATGACAGAAAAAATTCCGTCATATGTCCTTAAGAGGTTAAAATGTCATGCTCTATCTGAATCACGAAAAAAAAAAATGGGTTCAGTGTCCCTTTAATACAAAAGAAAATTATACATCAAAATAAACATTTTGTTAAAAACATATAATCATTTGCCACATGTAGTTGAAACTGGTGTAAATGATTTATATTACAATTGCATGCCTTTATATGACACTGTGTTTTTAAAAATGAGTACAAGCTTTAAAAGTTGGCATGTCTATTGTCTGCTGAGATCAATGCCAAATAACCATGATTTGTAAGTTTCTCCTAACTACTTTTGCTTGAAATGCTAAAAATTAGAATGAACTGTTTAAAGGGACACTGAACCCAAATTTTTTCTTTCACGATTCAGATAGCGCATGCAATTTTAAACAACTTTCTAATTTACTCCTATTATCAATTTTTCTTCGTTCTCTTGCCATCTTTATTTGAAAAAGAAGACATCTAAGCTTTTTTTGGGGGTTCAGAACTCTAGACAGCACTTTTTTTATTGGTGGATGAATTTATCCTCCAATCAGCAAGAACAACCCAGGTTGTTCACTAAAAATGGGCCGGCATCTAAACTTACATTCTTGCATTTCAAATAAAGATACCAAGAGAATGAATAAAATTTGATAATAGGAGTAAATTAGAAAGTTGCTTAAACTGTCATGCTCTATCTGAATGACGAAAGAAAAAATTTGGGTTCAGTGTCCCTTTCAGCATCATAAGTGTTGGAAAAAACTTATCTTTTAACATGTGGTACTAATCATGATGACATTTGAGATTATCATTTCTAGTGGATGATGGTGAGAAACAGAGCAGTACTTGCTTCTATATAAAGTTTTAATTTCCTTTGAGTTGATATATTTAAAGATGGTCTGTAGAAGCAAACAGCTAAAAAATAAATAAATACAAAATTGAAACTTGTTCATTTGTAATTTGGCGGCAGAGTCTTGTGGGAGTTGTAGTCCCAGATATTGGTCCGTGTGACGCTGTAATCTGGAGTGTAGTGGTGCAATTTCCTGTTGTGCATGTGTGTAAGTCCGACTATATACACCACACAAGCATTGTACATATCACACACACTAAACACACATCATACAAACACCCACATAAAACATGCATATTACACAGGCACACACACATATACATACTTTTCAATAAATTAACCTAGAAAATTACAAAATTAAATTACTATTATAATAATAAAATATATACGTTGGTGGGAGTGGTTTAATAATAGAATTTCATGCTTTTTAACAATTAATTGGGAACTTAAACATTGGGATGAACATACATTTCTTGCCACTGAATACAATCTGCATTTCAGCATTTGGTTTCAAAAAAATATTCAGCATTTTTAAACAAAAATACATACTTTTCACTAATAAAAGTATGAAATAAAAATGAATCATATAGTCACGTTTAGCTCCAGAGCAGCAATGCACTAAGGGGAGCTAGATGAATATACTGCATCTGCTGAGCCAATTACAAGATGCATATGTGTGTAGCCACTAATAAGGCACTAGCTCCCAGTAGTACCTTGCTGTTCCTGTAAATTTGATAAAATAAGTAAATTGAAAAGTCTCGTAAAATTGCATGCTTTATCTAAATCACGAACAAAAGTTAAAGGGACACTAAACCCAAATTTTTTCTTTCATGATTCAGATCGAGCATGCGATTTTACTCCTATTATCCATTTTTCTTCATTCTCTTGCTATCTTTATTTAAAAAGCAGTAATGTGATGCATAGGAGCCAGCCCATTTTTGGTTGAGAACATGGGTTATGCTTGCTTATTGGTGGGTAAATGTAAGCCTCCAATAAGCAAGCGCTATCCATGGTGCTGAACCTAAAATGGGCTGGCTGCTAAGATTTACATTCCTGCTTTTAAAATAAAGATAGCAAGAGAACGAAGAAAAATTGATAATAGGAGAAAATTAGAAAGTTGCTTAAAATTTCATGCTCTATTTGAATCATGAAATAAAAAAATTGGGTTCAGTGTCCCTTTAACTTCCTTGCCATTTTAATGGCTGCTTTAACTGCTCTGTCTAGTATCGGATTGTACAAATTTGTTTAAAAACTCCTTTAGAACCTCCCAAAGGGTGTCGTCACAGTGTGCTTTGCTATTTCCCTCTTCAAGTGTTTCCAAAGATGTTCATTTGGGTTAAGATTTGGTAAGTTTTTAGGGAAGCTACACAAGTAAGCACTTCTTGCTCTTCATTTGGCCCTCAGATACACCTGACATAGCTTCACTGTCTGTTTGTGATCATTACCCTGCTGGAAAATGAATCCTCTTAATACAACTATAAACAAATAAACAAGAAGGGATAACATTTCTTTGCAAAATAAAGTGGTAATTTTCTTTGGTAAAAGTGTAGTGCGGTTATCTTGACTCTCTTTGGCTGCGTTCGGGCAGCGCTCCAAGCGAACTGGAACTCGCTTGGAGCATTTTTCTCACACTTGCAAGGCGTATGAAGTGAAAAGAAATGGGCTACATTATCTAGAGCACACAAAAAAACATATTATATGTATAAAACCACAAAGACCTGACGTTCAAGCATTGTGTATTTCCCTCACGGGGTGGGCTGGCGATAGTTGTGTGGGCGGGTTAGAGATGTGTGGGCGGGTTCCGGGAATTGCCGATATTGATCCAAAGAGCCAAGAATGATTTCCCCAGTGTCTTGGCAAACATTGCAACTCTGACCCACCTCTATTCAGTGCAGGTTATGCTACAGGGGCTGAGCTGAGAGCAGCTGAATGGAGGTGGGTCAAAGTTCCGATGTTTGTGAAGAGACTGGGGAAATCATTTCTCGGCAGGCAGCTACAAGGGAGCTTAGTAAAAACGTTCGCATGCGCAGTCCATTATTGTGCAGCAGATCCCATTGCGCATGCGAACATTTTTTCGAAGCTCCCTTGCTTGTGACGTCACCTAGCGCCACGTCATCGCTGGGAGTGAAGCGCCTCCACTAGCTCCTGAGCGCTGCTCGAACGCGGCCTTTGACTAATACTTAACAGAGAAGAGTACAAAGCAGTAGTAATGAAAATACTCAGAGTGGGACCGCCAAGTGCTGAAGAGCAGAGAGACCTATCATCTTTTATTTTTTATTTTTTATTAAATCTTTATTGTTATATTGAAAAAGACAATAAGGTAATACATCTAAATCAGCGTGATACAGAACATGGATTGAAACTTATACAAGGCTTACAAGTCTAGGAAATCAGCATAGCCATGTTTAAATCTTTCCAAACCAATATTGTCTAATCCGTCATATAATATATAGACATGAGAATACAGATGAGTAATTGTAGTGGTAAGAATATATGCAAACTCTTCTCACGGTGTTTGTTCAGATTTTTAATTTTTAACCTATCATCTTTTGTATAAATTAATACAGATGGCCCTCGTTTTACAACGGTTCAATTTGCACCGTTTCAGAATAACAACCTTTTTTTCCAGTCATGTGACTGCTATTGAAAAGCATTGAGAAGCAGTGCATTCATTGATTAAAATAGCCAGTAGGTGGAGCCGTCCGCTTGTGTTGCAGCAAAGCCAAGCAATGTGCCGTTTATTCTGAAGGGGAATAATTCAGTAAGGAACTAAAAATGACCGCTCAGAATCATAGCGGTTCTTGTATGCAGCATGCAGACATGGTTAATAATGTTAAATGGTTTTGTAAAGCAGTTAAATAAACAAGCTTCCTTTAGTAAAAAAATAGCAACAAAACGTGCCGGCGTGGGATCTATCAATTAACAAGAACTTCACTGAGCTATCAATCTGAGAAATTATTAGTTCTGTGGCTTAAAAATCATACAATGAAATGTACAGGCTGAGATCAGGACTCTCTAGTGTAAACACATTGCAGCCCTATAACGGTGATTAAATTAAACAGCTTTTTTGCGAACTTTTTCTCATGATCTGTGGAGCTGCTTGTGAAGCTGTGGTTATGTCTCATGCTGCTTCTAATGCGTGCTCACTTATAAAGTTATACCTGAGACATAACCACAGCAGGTCATATAATCACCGTTATAGGGCTGCAATGTGTTTACACTAGAGAGTCCTGATCTCAGCCTGTACATTTCATTGTATGATTTTTAAGCCACAGAACTAATAATTTGTCAGATCGATAGCTCAGTCAAGTTCTTGTTAATTGATAGATCCCACGCCGGCACGTTTTGTTGCTATTTTTTTTACTAAAGGAAGCTTGTTTATTTAACTGCTTTACAAAACCATTTAACATTATTAACCATGTCTGCATGCTGCATACAAGAACCTCTATGATTCTGAGCTGTCATATTTAGTTCCTTACTGAATTATCCCCCTTCAGCATAAACGGCACATTGCGCATGCGCAAATTGCGGGACCACGCAGGATCAAGTAGTTTTATGGTGGAGATAAGTACAAGATCAGGATGACACTTGGGATAGGAGGGCTCAGGTGGCCATCGCAAAACGGCAGAAGATGAACTAGTAACTATTTTTACTTTCACACTATCTATTAACATTGAGATACTGTTTGCAGTACTAATCGTTGCAAACATTATCTAAATAAGTTGGAACATTTTTTAGGTTGACTGTCCCTTTAATGATTCAGATAGATCATGCAATTTTAATCATCTTTCTAATTTACTCCTATTATCAATTTTTCTTTGTTCTCTTGCTATCTTTATTTCAAAAGCAGGAATGTAAAGCTAAGGATCCGGTCCATTTTAGGTTCAGCACCCTGGATAGTGCTTGCTTATTAGTGGCTACATTTAGAAAAAATGATAATAGGAGTAAATTAGAAATTTGCTTAAAATTGCATGCTCTATCTAAATCATTAAAGAAAAAATTTGGGTTTAGTGTCCCTTTAACAATATCACATCTCTAGCAGGGATTTGCTTGTGGGGTATTTTTTAGAACCACTATTATTCATTTATATTTATGATCTGATAGCCCATAAAACCCTGCGATTGGATAACCTTATTTGAATGGGACAAGATGTGTAAGGCAGTCACTCATTTCAATATGTATTTTTTTGCCACCTATTCAGGATTCCAACTTTCTTAGTGAAAATGACCATTTATGCCTAAGGCTAAGAAGTGCCTCGTCTCATATTTCACTGGGTTTATCATCTTGAGTGAATCAAGTCTAGTTGATCCATAAGTGCTCAAAGCACTATTATCTGAAACAATAAATGTCTTTTCAGAGGTCATCGTTTTAAGCAACTGTATTGAACTCATTTCTCTTATTATGCTTTGTCACATTGTACACAATTACTAGTCAAAATAGCTTCTAGTCATAATGGTTAAAAAGTAACAAGTATACTAAGCGAGTAAAGTTATCCATTGTCTTAGATCAGCCTTTTAAGTAACATAGTGTTTTTATAATTTGCTTTAGAGAGCATCTTACGTCACTGTAAGCTAGTTAAATTCACATAAAATGACAATTTGTTGGCCATAGCAGCAACTAAATGTTAATATTTATTTACTGCAAGGAAGTAATATGGATATTCATGTACTAAATTTAAAATTGATCTGGATGAAGTTAAAGGAGAGAGTTGTATGTGGAAATGATGTTTACCCTCTGGTTTGTGTTATGTGACAATGTATCTATGTTGTGGGTGAAGGGGGGCAGGAATGGGATATAGATAAGGCACATGATTGTAACTAAGAGAAAAGGATAGAAAGTGGAAGAGGAGAGAGGCAGGGGTTGAATAAGAGGCTGGTTAACAATACAAATAGGGGATGTAGGGAGCTGCACAGTTGGAAAAGTGTAGTAGTATGGGAGACAAAAGTCTAAGGGGAAATAAGTACATGTTGTTTGTTTAGTAAGAGAAAACTAGAAAACACTGGGGTATCAGTTAATTATGTGGGTCATTTACTTACTTACATAATGGAACATTTTCACCATTCATCACTACAGACTTACAACCAGTTTTCGAGCGAGCAAGCCACTTTATTTGTATATGTGTATATAATATAATGAAATTAAATTCATAACATGAACATCACCAATAACAACTATATTGTAAAAGATCTGCATAAAAACAATTACATTGTTTAAAACCCTTTGTAGAAAAACCTACAGGGTTTTACAAACTGGGATACACCCCCTGTAAAACCTTTAAAATTGTTTCTTGATTATGTTTATTATGTTTGCGCTATCTTCTTTGCTGTAGCCATGGAGGCTTAAAGGGACATTTAACTGCTGTGCACAAATACAAAAGAATAGTAACTACTCACTCTGTTATTGTATTTCATCCCGTTCTTGCAGTTCTTTACAAATCTGTTCTCCTGTTTTATTAGCTTAAAGGTGCCAAATACTGAAGCTACACCTCTTTGCACTGGGCACTGCTATCTTGGAGTTCAGGTATTCTCACAGCCTGTGACAGAAACTGTGTAATTTTCTGCATGGGCATTGCACTAAGGCTAGCCTGGGGATAACTGCTTGAGTTGCTTGGAGCTGTGAAGTTTTCTGTGAGTGCTGGTGGGTACCCAGGGCGTGAGTTTTGCAGTGCCATGGGAAGTGCACTCAGTCCGGTTTGAGAGGGAAGTAAATTTCTGTATTTTGTATGTGTCTAGGGAACTTACAAAGGGCCTGTGTCACTCTTGTTTGTATCTCAGTGTTTGGTTGAAGGCATGCATTTTGTGGCTGTAGGTTAGGGACCAAGAGTGAAAGAGACCTTGCCATAATCCTGGGCCTTTCACCATATAGCCAAATACTGTAACTAACTCTTCCATTGCTCTTAATCTAACTGTGTGCTTGCAAGAGAGTGTCAGACTTTCTATGTGTTGTGTTTGCGTATGTGTGTGTATATATATATATATATATATATATATATATATACTCACCGGCCATTTTATTAGGTACACAAATTGCTAATCAGCCAATCACATGGCAGCAACTAAATGCATTTAGGCAAATAGACGTGATGAAGACAACTTGCTGAAGTTCAAACTAAGCATCAGAATGGGGAAGAAAGGGGATTTAAGTGACTTTGAACGTGGCATGGTTGTTGGTGCCAGACGGGCTGGACTGAGTATTTCAAAAACTGCACAACCACCTCTAGGTTTTACAGAGAATGGTCCAAAAAAGAGAAAATATCCAGTGAGAGGCAGTTGTGTGGATGACAATGCCTTGTGGATGTCAGAGGTCAGAGGATAATGGGCAGACTGGTTCAAGATGATAGAAAGGCAATAGTAATTCAAATAACCACTCCTTACAACCAAAGTATGCAGAATACCGTCTCTGAACACACAACACGTCGAACCTTGAAGCAGATGGGCTACAGCAGCAGAAGACCACATCAGGTGCCATCCCTGTCAGCTAAGAACAGGAAACAAAGGCTATAATTCACACAGGCTCACCAAAATTGGACAATAGAATTTTGGAAAAACGTTGCCTGGTCTGATGAGTCTAGATTTCAGCTGCGGCATTCGGATGGTAGGGTCAGAATTTGGCATAAACAACATGAAAGTATGGATCCATCCTGCCTTGTATCAATGGTTCAGGCTGGTGGTGGTGGTGTAATGGTGTGGGGGATATTTTCTTGGCACACTTTGGGCCCCTTAGTACCAATTGAGCATTGTTTAAACGCCACGGCCTACCTGAGTATTGTTGATGACCATGTCCATACCTTTATGACTACAGTGTACCCATCTTGTGATGGCTACTTCCAGCAGGATAATGCACCATGTCACAAAGCTCAAATCATCTCAAACTGGTTTCTTGAACATGACAATGAGTTCACAGTCACCAGATCTCAATCCAATAGAGCACCTTTGGGATGTGGTGGAACTGGAGATTCGCATCATGGATGTGCAGCTGACAAATCTGCAGCAACTGTATGATGCTATCATGTCAATATGGACCAAAATCTCTGAGGAATGTTTCCAACACTTTGTTGAATCTATGCCACGAAGAATTAAGGCAGTTCTGAAGGCAAAATGGGGTCCTACCCAGTACTAGCAAGGTGTACCTAATAAAGTGAGTGATGAGTGTATATATATATATATATATATATATATATATATAAATAAAATATTTTCTCATCATATTGCGGCCCCATAAATATATTTTTGAGCTTGAGAGTTTCAAAGTATATTTGTCAAGCCCTGCCTTATACCTAGCATAAGCACTCACTTGTTTAAAATTATGTTTAGCTTATGTGTGCAACACACTTTACATGTTGCCACTGATTTGATTATGTGTGGGCTGTTTTATTTATTTAAAAAATGTTTTGCCCCCTCTCCTGGAAACATTTCTGCAGACGCCCATGCCAGGCATTAAAGTAGAGTTTGTGTAAACAAAGCTATGTGGAATCCCACACAACCTTGTCTGTGTTAGTGGGGCATATTGCCTGTTTTATATCTGTTCCCTATTGTTTGCAGCAGGACAGTAAGATAAGGTTAAAATTTAGACATGGTGGGGTCCGTTACTTTATAGAAACTCAGTGACATTTAAAAAACAAAATTTATGCTTACCTGATAAATGTATTTCTTTCCGGGCATGGAGAGTCCACAAAACATTCTATTTACTAGTGGGATATTCACTCTTGGCCAGCAGGAGGAGGCAAAGAGCACCCCAGCAAAGCTGTTAAGTATCACTTCCCTTACCCATAACCCCCAGTCATTCGGCCTAAAGGAAACGGAAAAAGAAGATAACACAAGGATATAGAGGTGCCTGAGTACTAAAAAACTGCCGTCTTAATTTGAATAAGGGCAGGTCATGGACTCTCCATGCCGGAGAACATAATTTATGTAAGAACTTACCTGATAAATTAATTTCTTTCATAATGGCAAGAGTCCATGAGCTAGTGACGTATGAGATATACATTCCTACCAGGAGGGCAAAGTTTCCCAAACCTCAAAATGCCTATAAATACACCTCCCATCACACACATACTTCAGTTTATGGTTGGATATCTCCGTAACAACCAGGGACCAAAACCTCTCACAGACGACAGTGGCACCCTAGGATCCGACCTACCATCTGTCTGAAAGCAGTGGTGACAGGATGCGGTGAGGGAGTAAGCTACAGCCATCAGACCCGCTCCGTGCAGAGTGTTTGTTTCTGCTGCGGGGTTCGTCGATGCCATCTTGCCTCCCAGTCCGGCCGACACACGCAGCTACTGAAACGCTGCATCCGACATCAGTGTCTGGCACGGAGTTTAAGGGATGTGAAGACGCACCTCTCTCTTCAACAGAGGGCTATCTGGCAAACGGTCACAGCTTATGATAAGCCATCAAAGGTAACATGTCTCAGTGAGTGGTCACTAAGAAAGGCCTAATAAGACTTCATAATGTATGTTTAAGTCTAACTGCACAAAACACGAAACGTCATAAGGGGCATTAATGTAAGTTTAAGACAAGGAACAGGTGATCTGCTACAAATAGAGCCTTCTGTAAAAAAACTGCTCATTCAATAATAAAAATTCAAAGTGTAATCTGCTCACCAAGAGAGAAAGTTACCCTGTTATAGAGCTGTGTGGCCCTACCACATTTCTAGCCACGGTTTAACCCACACACAAGCGGTAACACAGCCTTTTAGCACACTACGTTATACATCCACGATCTGCACAAAAAAAGGTTTTATTGCTGGGAATACCGGTACCAAATACTCTAATATTAAGCTCTGGTTCAGATGATCATTTCTACAAACAGGGCCTGAGCCTTACAGAAGTTTAGACAGTATCCTTTTAGCTAAATTAAGCTTACCAGCTCTACTCTGCTGTGATGGCTGCAAGAAAAAACCTTAAGGAGGACAAGCACCCTAAAACGCAGACTGCCACATCAGACTCAGTTAGTTCATTTTTCTTACCTACAGAAAACCAACATAGTGCTGTCTTTAATATCACAGAAATAGCGGAGTCAGAACAAACTGCACTACACAACATACCACTCTCCATGGAATATATGGCTCAACTAAAACAAGATATTTCTAAACTCCCTACTAAAGAGGAATTTGATTCTCTCAAACAACCAATTACATCTGAAATATCCTCTGTGAGAAAGGAAGTCACAGAATTGGGTTACAGGGTTGAGGAAATAGAGGACACACAGGATACTTTCAACAATATGATGGGCTCTATTTCTATGCAAGCTAACATACAGGAATCATAGCTAGACCTCATCCAAGAAAAAATTGAGGACTTAGAAAATAGAAGTAGGAGAAGCAATATTATGTTAAATCTACAGGTCTACAACCCTACCTCAAGGGATTATTCTTACACCTCAAAGAAGACCCTCAATACCCTCCAGTGGAAATAGAATGAGCTCATAGAGCACTTAGGCCTCCTCCTCCTCCTAATGCCCCTCCCCCCCATGGGACGTCATTATAACATTTTTAGGCTTCTCAGACAGAGAAGAGATCTGGCAGAAAGCAAGAAAGTCTCACTCAATCTCATACCTGGACCATTCCATTCAAATCTATCCGGATCTATGTCCCAGCACTATCCAGAAAAGAAGAGAAACTAGATTTCTTACCTCCATCCTACAAGATAAACAAATTAAGTACAGATGGGGATTCCCTTCAGTCTGATCATATCAAAAGGAGGAACCACCCTTCAGTATAAGGGCCCACAGGACTTGGACAAGATATTGAATAGTTTGGGTATCCCGCTGAAGCTCCCGAATCCACCCTCTACTATACCTGAAAACCCAGACTTCAGTAAAAGTATTCAAGACCCAAGACCCCCCCTGGCAAAGAGGGCAGTCACAAAAAAAGAAGAACAGAAATAGCTCTTCTCTAGCCCCCACCAAGGACAATACCTGAACTGGACGCTAGTGGATGGGGTTGGACTCCTCAGTATGCATCATTGTAATACTTAATTGCTGTTTATTTCCACAGATATAGTTGCTCTTGTCTAACATCACATACAGTAATACCTAGCTTCATCTGACTTGTTCTGATTTATGTCTAAATGTATTCCAGTCCATTTAGATTAATAAAAAAAAATTAAGAAAAAATCATACACATCTAGTTATATATTTTTGGTCTCCTGGGATAGGAGTTCTGTTTGGTCACATCCCGTGTTTTGCCTACTCTCATGGCTATATATACCACGAAGAAAATGTATTTTACATATTATACCACTGAATTATTTGTTATTTACCATAGGTAGTTGTTGGACCCCCTACTTGGAAGAAGTTTGTCTCATACCTTATAATGTTTATCTTCCAAGATAAGTTATTTGTTTGTTTTTACTGTTTTTATGTATGCAATGCTATGACGGTCTTATGCACACAAAAGATGTATTTATGCCTGACTCACACCTGTTCCGCACTCACAAATTTGGCTATCTTAGAAAGTAACCTCCTTCAATCCCCACTCTCAGCACCGATGCCCCTATTCCGATATTTTTCCACTCTACCTCTTCCCAATGCCTACACAAGATAAAAGGAAATTAAATTTCCTTTCGGTCGATGCCAAGGGTCTGAATAACCCCCATAAAAGGAAAAGGAAATTATTCAACACAACTGTAACACTGGTTTGTACTTATACACCCAACGCTAACCAAGACAAGTTTTTTCTGTCCTTAACAGAGAAAATTTTAGAAGTCACAAAGGGCCTACTGATTATGGGAGGGGATTTTAACTTCACCATAGACCCTTTAATAGATAATTCCAATAATACTTCTTCCACTCCCCATAGGGTAATCAGCAGAATAAAGCGACTCCTGAGGGACCTCGCAGTCCATGACGCTTGGCGGATTTCCCACCCAGAGACTAGGGAGTACTCATTTTATTCCCATCCACACTCGCGATTTTCTCGCATAGATTACTTTTTCCTTGATGTCAATGCCCTGGCCCTAATATCTCACTCCTCAATCCAAAAGAGTACCTGGAATGATCACTCGATAGTGTCATGCATAATTCAATGGCCTTCTGCTTCTCCCTCTTCGTACATTTGGAGATTAAATTAAAGCTTACTGACACATCCCTCATATAGTGAAAAACTGGAGAAATCTTTATCAGAATTTTTCACATTTAATATAGACTCAGTTACAAATTTTCAAACGATATGGAATGTGCACAAGAGTGCGTTGAAGGGGGAGCTGATGAGCCTACAATCACACTTCGTTAAACAACAGTGACTAGCCTTACATAATGCACTTAACAATGTATCAGACCTAGAATTAAGACTCAGGCAAAACTCTTCAGACGACACTCTCGCCTCCGACCTCCAAACAGCAAAAAAAATAGTCAATCAACTACTATACACAGAATGTAAAATACTGGCTAACAAACTCCGGCAAACCTATTACGAGGGAGACAATAAATGCAGCAAGATTTGCCCGCTTTGCCCGCAAATTAAAAAACAAACAGATCATATATTTTATCGATTAGATCAACTCCCAACACTACACACAGTGATACCTCCTCCATAGCAGATGCATTCCAGGCAGTCCCTCTACAACCTCCCACAGACCCCCCTAAACTCCAGTACAACATGCCCACCTAGATTATATTTTACCTCTGTAATTACCTTATATCTAAGCTTCTTCTGACTGCCTTTATCTCAGATCTTTTGTCAGACTTGCATTTCAGGCAATTAGTGCCGACTCTTAAATAACTTCACATGTGTGAGCACAATGTTATCTATATGAAACTCATAAACTAATGCCCTCTAGCTGGGAAAAATGTCAAATGCATTCAGATTAGAGGCGGCCTTCAAGGTCTTAGAAATATGCATATGAGCCTACCTGGGTTAAGCTTTCATCTAAGAATAACAAGAGAACACATACAAGTAAATTAGAAAGTTGTTTAAAATTACATGCTCTAAGCTTACAGGCATAGATATAATTTTCTTGAAAGATAAGAGTCCAACTTTAAAAGAAGTAAGAATAATAAATCTAATCATTTTAGCAGCTAGAAATTTGTTATTTAAGGACTGGAAGCACAATATTATACCATCAATAACAGAGATTAAAAACTATCTTAGGAAACAATGTATAGTTGAACAACTAGCAACAAACTTGAATTCGGAGCAAGAGATAACTAGTTTTTTTCAAAAGTGGTCAAGATTTATTAGGATATTCCCCCCTAGCGAGATCGATACTTTAATCTATCCATTTCGGAATACCGAAATTGTGTTATTAGACATATGGTAACTTAACTTATCTTATCTGAACAACGAACAGCTTTTTTTTTTTTTTTCTCCCCCTTCCCTTCCCTTCCCTCTCCCCCTCAGCTCTGGACATAATTTGATACAATTAAAAGTAAAAGGAGAAAAATAGAAAAAGAAAAAGGAAAGCAAACAATCTAACACAAGAAATAGTTAAGTTAATCCATTCCAGGAATATTATCTCTCTGGTGTATTTTTGTTATTTTAAAAGGAAAATCCAGCAGATTTATATCTAGTCAGATTGAACTAAGTAGTAACTCATATCAACGGTTCAAGATTAAAATATTTTTTTTTGTCTTTCTTATTGATTTATCGAATTGATGAATTTGATATGAAATTAATATCTTATCATATGTTATCTTTTTAGAAGAATTTTATGTTATGAACTCTTTGTTACTATGAAATCTAATGTTATCCCTGCTGATAATAAATAAAAGATGCAAAAAAAATTACATGCTCTATCTAAATCATGAAAGTTTAATTTGAACTTTACTATCCCTTTAAAGTTTTTGTTGTTGTTTTTTTCATAATTCAGAAGTGTTATAAAGAAGGGGAAATCAGGTGTATGTTTAGTGGCTATAGAAAAGCATAAATAAAGACAATTTGTTAAAGGAAACATTATAAAGAAGGGGGAATCAGAGGTGCTTTGTTTAGTGCCAACCGAGAAGCATAGTCAGTGTGGGACTTGGTCCAGGAAAGGAGGAGCAGTGATATAAGGAAGTATCACACACCCGTATTGCATGGTTTCTCAGTCAGCCCCACAGTAGTGACAGCACTCAGCCGGTGTATCTTTACTGTGAATGCCAGTAAACTGTAAGTACAAATATTATACTGCTATAGCCAAACTATGTGTAGCAGGGTACTACTTCATTCAGAAACTAGCCACACGTTTTAAAAGCTAGCCAGTATACTTGGGAGATAGCAGTGGCGTCACTAGGGGGGGGCGGGGGGGGCGGGCCGCACCCGGGTGACACCCTCCAGTGGGTGACACCAAAAAAAAAAAAATTTTTTTTTTTTTTTTAAATTTTAAATTTTATTGAAATTCAAAGAAATACAATGTTGAGATGCATAGATTATTTTATTTGAGGCTGACATTTGTGAACATTAGTGGGACTGGGGAAGTTGTAGACACACAATTTTTTTTGCCCCTTGAGCCAGTGCTGCAATTTCAACAAATAGTTTTCCCGGCTGCTTTTGCTTGTTTGTACTTTGCTCCTCCCCTGCCCAATTTCACTATGAATGTTGTGGGTGTGCCGTGGGGCTTGCAAAGTTGCGCTGCTAGCCTAAACCTGCCTGCCTATCTGTGCTCACTGCTCAGTGACATGCGGCCCAGGGCTGTGCACTGACAGACTTGGAACAGAGTCAGAGAGCAGAATTTTCATAGTTTGCGTGCCTAAACCTTTTCTTCAGTGATTATTTTAGAGTGCTCTGTTTATCTTTCATTTGATGCTCTGCTGAGCCAGGGAGCAGCTCTAGGCATGAGCTTTATAATTAATGCAGTGCAGTTTACATATTTTGTATGTGTGTGTCTGAGTTTTTGTGTGTGTGTGTGTCTCAGTGCTTTTGTGTGTGTGTGTCTCAGTGTTTTTGTGTGTGTGTTTTTGTGTGTCTGTCTGAGTGTGTTTCCGAGTGTTTGTGTGTGCATCTGAGTATGTGTTTAAGTGTGTCTGAGTGTTTGTATGTGTGTTTGCCTGTGTTTTTGTGTGTGTCTGCTTTCTGGGGGGGGGGGGGGGTGACACCATGACTTACCGCACCGGGTGACACCAACCCTAGTGACGCCACTGGGAGATAGATAGGAAGACTGATCATTAGGACACAATGAAATATTATTTTCTTTGTTAGAGAAGCCTAGAGAAAACATTTTTTTAATTAAAATACTGTAAGTATGACACTATTCAAATGGTGAACAAATTCAAATTCAATTGCAAGAAATGTACATTTACCTTTCCAACCAAATGTTAAAAGCATGGAATTTCTGAAAAACTCCCCCAATTCAATTAAATAACATAATACAATATATCACAATAAAATGTAATTTATATATATTTTTTTAAATATACTAAAGAGCATTTTTATTTAGTAAAATACTTTATTGCCATTCTAAGGGCAGAGCAAAATCAAATAGGTGCAGAAAACCAACACTTACCAGACTTTTAAATTAAATAAATGTAATGATTCAATATGGTGTTTCAGGATATAACTCAATTCCTAATAATCTCACATTAAATTTAAATGTATGTAATTTGTTTACAGTTTCAGCAGATTTGTATGCAAGTGTAATATAAATATATATATATATATATATATATATATATATATATATATATATATATACACACACACACAGTTTTCTCCCCAAGACCTTTTTAGCTGGTGAACCACCCGGCTGATTTTACTAATCACCATTTAATTCATTTGTGCTTTGGTTAGCTGAAATGATACATTAGAAAATATTACGCTGCCCCCACCTGGCTACTCCAAAATGCCACCCAACTGGCAACATTTTCTGTGGAGAACACTGCTCTCTCTCTCTCTCTCTCTCTCTCTCTCTCTCTCTCTCGATATATATATGCTCTCTCTCTCTCTCTCTCTCTCTCGATAGATATATATATATATATATATATATATATATATATATACAAACAAACAATGTAATACATCCCAGCAGGTAAAATGGATAATTGGGGACACATTAAAGGGGATGAAATTTTACAGCTTTATATTTCTAAAAGGGACAGGAAACCCAAAAATGTTCTTTTATAATTTGGATAGAACATACAATTTTAAAAAACTTTCAATTTACTTCTGTTATCAAATTTGCTTCATTCTCTTGTTATCCATTGTTGAAGGAACAGCATTGCACTACTGACAGCTAGCTGAACATATCTAGTTAGCCAATCACACAAGACAAATGTGTGCAGGCACCAATTAGCAGCAGCTCCCACTAGTGTAGGATATGTGTGCATTTTTTTTCAACAAGGTATACTAATAGAACGAAGCACGTTTGAAAATAGAAGTGAGTTTAAAAGTGTCTTAAAATGACATGCTCTATCTGAATCATGCAAGTTTAATTTTGACTTTCCTTTACCTTTAAAGTGAAGGAGTTTTCTAATGAGGCATTCCTGTGTATTTTTACATTATTTCACTTGATTTTGTTACTACAACAGAAGCCAAGAAACACAATGACAGTCAAGGTACTGGAGTCCTCCACCCTGTTGGATGATGTAATCAAACAATTCAATTTTAAGAAACATTTCAGCAGACTATTGAACACATTTCTATAACTTTTCTCAGTTTTGTACATATTTCTCTAGATAGCTGTGTTATAAAATGTACAGATTATTTGCAAAGTTCTAACAGAAATTTGATATTTCTATCTTCAGTTTTCTAGAAGATTGCCTTCCATCCAGGACCCAGATATCTGTCTTCATAATATGACAACAGGTAAATCTATACTGGTAGGAGTAAAGATAAAATGACACAAGTAAGCTGTAAGAATGCATTGCCATCTGCAGGAATATCCCATGTAGGCAAATACAATTTTTATATATATATATATTTAACACCTACCCCATTTATTTAAAAAAATTGCATTTTGACATCAGCCATATCATATGTTTTTCGACTCCAGTTTTGAGGGCACACCAACAGGCCAGATCTTTATATCTGAACTAGAGCACAGGTGAATTAATCAACTGATAGGTAAGAGAAGGCTTCTAACCATGGTTACTGATTAGCTGATTAATTCACCTGTGCTCTATTTCAGATAGCATGAAAATCTGGCTCATTGATGTGCCCTGAGGAATAGAGCTGAAGTGCCAGTGTCATAATTATTTTCTGTTGGTCACATTTGTTGAGAACAGAAGGCACAGAAGTGTAACAGCATCCTTGGTCCGCCTCTCTGAAAAAGCATCAACTTCCTCAGTAAAAAGCAGCTTTTGTTTTGGGTGTATCAGAATTGGGACTGATGTAAATATAATTGTTAATTTTGAAAAAGTAAACACTGCTTGGTCTGACTATTTTAAAAGGACCCCCCCCCCTTTTCAGTGAGTCAAGCTATTGAAATAAATATTTCAGAAAAGTTCTAGTCTATGGTGAGTATGGAAAGCTAACCAGATTAAAGGGACACTAAACCCAAAAGTTTTCTTTCATGATTCAGATAGATAATACAATTTTAAACAACATTTCAATTCACTTCTATTATCTAATTTGCTTCATTCTTTACATATCCTTTGTTGAAGCAATAGCTATGCATATGGGTGAGCCAATCACACGAGGCATCTATGTGCAGCCACCAATCAGCAGCTACTGAGCCTATCTAGAAATGCTTTTCAGCAAAGGATATAAAGCGAATTAAGCAAATTAGATAATAGAAGTAAATTAGAAAGTTGTTTAAAATTGCATGTTCTTTCTAAATCATGAAATAAAAAATTTGGGTTTCATGTCCCTTTAAGGCATCTAGTTCTCAGGGACATCCCCTTGAACCAGTTTACCCATGTCCTTTACATAAAATTACATTTTTTGAGCTGAGTTATTCCCGGTAGTATCTGCAGGCCATCAGAGTAGCTTCAGCTGTAAAATATATGGCACCTTAGTTTTCTCTGTAATTGAAAAATGGGCAGAATGCATCAAAAGAAAGATGATGTCATGGATTCCATTATGCAGTTCCTTTTTGTTTCACTGTGCCTTTAATTATCACACCATTGTTCACCAAGTCTATTTAAGACTCGACACGCCCCTTCCTCCCTGCTTTAGTATTTTGATTCCTAGGACAAGAGTGTACGCTGTTTCTCTGAGCAGTATATGATTACTTGCCTACTATTGCTAATTCTAGGATTTTCCTAAACATCACTCCCACTAAGGATTACCTCTTAACAATTCCGCCTGGTACTCAGTGCTCGAGTATTCAGCGGTACCTACCTACCAGTCAGCTTCCTGCTGCTAACTCAGCTGGACTCCTACTTGGTGCGATTGCACAGAACGGTTGCAGCTCTCCTAACCAGCTTTCCGCTGATTCAGCCTCTAAACATCAGTGCGCTGGTGCTCAGTGATTCAACCGCAGCCTGTCAGTTCCCTGCTGATCACACAGCCTATCAACCACTCTGCGAAGGCACTCAACCCGCAGCCCTACCAAACACAGGAGCAATTACGGTCAGCATAAGATCACAGGCTCTCAGCTGTCTTTCAATCATAGTGATTCAACAAAGCTGTGAAAACAGGCAAGTGTTGTAACAGCTCATCAGACGCAGTGCAAGACGTTTTCACTGAACCATTAAGTTAAACATTCTTCCCAGCTGCTCATGCTCTCTGTATTTCCTAAGAGTATAATTTCTTGTAGTCACTAGGTACACTAGGGCAGTATCAGGGAAGCTATTGCTCCAGTGATCAGGTTATTACAGTAGCTCAGACTGAGCTGTATTCATCTGTTTGATTTCTGACCAGGTGATCCGAACTCAAGACTTCAATTACAAATTAAGCTCCATTGCCTAGTATCCTGTTACCTTGTTAACAATTATACTTTGTAACTGATACAGAGGCATACAAGTACAACTTACATTTACTCTGCAGTTGTGATCCACAATATTCCAAGACATTAAGTTCCTTACATAATACTGAAGCCCAAATATGGATCCAGCAGGGCTACCTCAGATTGTTTATGCACTCTCACAAAGAGTGGATCAATTGAGTCAAGGGCTCAGAGAGATACAGATACAGAATGATAGCCTAAGTGGAATAATAAAGGAAGCTATGACATCGAAACCACCTGTTATGGACAGAACCCCAGGTGTTCATGCCAGATAAATTCTCAGGAGAAAGGGCATCTTTCACTCAATTTAAAAATTCATGTAACCTATTATTTAGTCTGAGACCCAAAACATACAGCACAGAGAGAATCAAGGTGCTGACCGTAATTTCATTTCTCAGGGGAGAACCCAGAATATGGGCTGACTCCTTCTTTGAACAAGACCACCCAATCCTCGCCTCTTTAGATGACTTCTTTAAAGAGATGGGTATACTCTATCAAGATACTATTAAACAGCTCACAGATTAAACTAAAATGAGGTAATTAAAACAAGTTAAAACACTTGTCGAAGAATACCTCACAGAGTTTAAGCAATATTCCAAGGATACAGAATGGAGCGATATATCCCTGAGAAATCAGTATCGCTTAGGGTTATCAGAGTCAGTGAAAGATGAACTGGCCCGTACTGAGCTCCCTAAAACCCTGGAAGGCTTGGTAAGTCTAAGCATACAAGTTGACAGAAGATTAAGGGAAAGAAAGTACGAGAGACTAGGCTCAGAACCCTCTAGTAAAATGTCATCCACCTGCCAGAAACCTACATCCTCTCAATGTCCTGAACCTATGGACCTTGGTTTCACGAAAGGCCCGTTACAGCCAGAAGAGAGGAACAGACGTTGAGTCAAAAACCTGTGCATCTACTGTGCATCTAGCTCACATGCTGTGAAAGACTGCCCAAAAACAACTTGTTTAACAACTAAAATAAACCATGTTGCTTATTGTTCCATATCTCTCTCATTACAGTGGGATCACCATCAACTCCACAGTGAAGTGATTATAGACTCTGGGGCTTATACCTGTTTCATCGATTCAGTCCTTGTAAAAAAACAATAAAATACCCACTGTTTTGAAAGCAAGACCAGTCTCTATTAGAGTTATTGATGGGTCATTGATCCATACAGGTCCCATAACCCATCAAACCATACCACTTAAGGTTACCACATTGTCAGCTCATGCAGAATACATCTCATTTGACATAATACCATTGCCGTTATTCCCTCTAGTACTTGGTTAACAGTGGTTGCAAACGCATCAACCCACCATATTCTGGGATCGTCTCGAGGTACAGTTTTCCTCTGACTACTGCAAGAATACCTGCTTCCCACATCCTAGCTTATGCCATACTACAGAAGAACCATTGCCACCAGATTACCAGGATTTTCAAGACGTATTCAGTAAAAAGGAGGCTGAAAGTCTGCCACCTCATTGACATTACGACTGTCCTATCGAACTTATTCCAGGATCAACAATTCCTTACGGACATATATATCCGCTCTCCAAACCAGAATTAGAGCACCTCAAGACATACATCTCAGAAAACTTATGTAAAGGGTTTATACATCCCTCTACTTCCCCAGCTGGAGCAGGTATATTTTTCGTTAGGAATAAGGACCACTCCCTTAGACCCATAATCGACTACAGGGAACTCAATAAAAGGACAGTTAAAACTCGATACCCCTTGCCCTTATTTCTGGAACTCATAGAACGACTCAGTCAAGCTCAGATATACACCAAGTTGGACCTTAGAGGCGCCTACAATCTGATACGGATCCGAAAAGGGGACGAATGGCTCACAGCGTTCAGAACCCGTTATGGCTTGTACGAGTACAAAGTGATGCCATTCGGCCTCTGCAACGCCCCGGCAACTTTCCAATACCTCATCAACGATATCTTCCGTGATTTATTGGACATTTGTGTCGTGATTTATCTGGACAATATCCTTGTCTACTCTAACAATCTGGAGGATCACAAAAAACATGTCAGATGGGTGCTCTCTCGTCTACGACACCATCACCTCTACGCTAAGCCAGAGAAATGTCTTTTCCACACATCAGAAATTACTTTCCTAGGCTATAAGATCAGTCCTAGAGGAATAGAGATGGACGATACAAAGATTGACACCATTAAAAATTAGGTAGTACCCACTTCTGAAAAGGAGCTTCAGAGATTCCACAGGGATTCGCAAACTACTATAGGAAGTTCATAAAAAACTATTCCTCCCTCACAAAACCACTTACATCATTAACTAGTATTAATACTTCGTTCATCTGGACCCCTGAGACACAAGGCATCTTTTCTTCTCTAAAGGAAAAATTCCCCCAAGCCCCTATTTTGAAATTCACGGATCCTGAAAGCCAATATATCCTCGAAGTCGATGCTTCTGATTATGCCATAGGTTCCGTTCTATCCCAACAAAAATCACCAGAAACACCCATACATCCCGTGGCTTACTATTCCAGGGTTATGACCCCCGCAGAGTACAACTATCTGATCGGAGAAAAGGAGTTGTTGGTGATCAAGGCATCCCTTGAACATTGGAGACATCATCTAGAAGGAACTAAATTACCCATATTGATTTACACTGACCACAAAAACCTCGAATACTTACAGACCAACAGGACCCTCTCTGCCCGACAACTAAGGTGGAGCCTTTTTCTCTCCAGATTTCAGTTCCATATAATGTACAGACCTGGAAGTAAGAACGGGAAGGCCGATGCTCTATCTAGGAAAGATAAAAGGCCTTTCATGTATAATCAACCTTCAACAGTCATTCCATTGGAGCACTTCATCACTTTAACCCGAAGTTTCCCTGTACTCCTGAAACAAGCACAGAAGGAAAACTCTGACATTCCTATATCAGACCTCAACCTAGAAGAGGATGGACTCTTCTACTACAAGAACAGGGTTTATGTACCTCCATCCTTACGTTCTAACGTTCTGCACGATAACCATGATTCACCTATGGCCGGGCATCTCGGTGTGAACAAGACTTTGGATTTGATCACACAAACTTATTGGTGGCCATGTTTAAGGAGATCAGTCAAAGACTATGTTCTTACTTGCTATATCTGTACGGTCTCCAAGTCTGAAAGACGACCTCCATTCGGCCTCTTGATGCCACTTCAGATTCCAGACAGACCCTGGCAAACCATTGGAATGGACTTCATAGTTGATCTTCCAGTTACCAACAAGAACACCATACTTGTTGTAGTCGACCACTTAACCAAGATGGCTCATTTCTTACCATTTCATAAGCTACCTACCTCCTCAGAAACAGCCATGTTATTCATCAACAACATCATCAAGCTCCATGGAATGCCTCAAACAATTATTACTGATAGAGGGACACAATTCACCTCCATATTCTGGACACAGTTATGCAAAACTATGCAAGTGCAACATCGGTACAGTACCTCATTCCATCCGTAGACCAATTGCCAAACTGAAAGAGTCAATCAATGGCTGGAACAATACATCAGATGCTACTGTTCGCAACAACAAACCCTTTGGCATCAAAGCCTACCCTTGGCAGAGTATGCCTATAACAATTCTGTATGTTCAACCACACAAAATACACCTTTTTACTCGAATTATGGGTTTCACCCTATGTTTCAATTTCATCCGCAAACCGACACCACCTTTCCACAGGTGGATGACACAACTAATACCTTCATAGAATTATTCCAATTGCTGAGGGAGAATATAGCCGATGCACAGAAATGACAAGAATACTACTACAACACTAGAAGACGACCCCCTCCCAATTACAAAATAGGCGACAAGGTTTGGTTGTCCACTAAGAACATCAAGCTCAAAATCCCCAGAAAAAAGCTTGGCACTGCTTACATCGGACCTTTCTTGGTAAGTAAGATTGTGAATGAAAACGCAGTCACCTTCACATTACCACCGAGCTACAAACTACATCCCACTTTCCATGTCTCTCTTTTGAAACCATTTCATCAGACAACCTGGGTACATGCTACCTCCTGAAACTGTCTCTGACTCTATCCTGGACTCACGCATACGTGGTGGGGTACTCCAGTATCTGATACGATGGAAGGGTTATGACACTGATGGGGACTCCTGGGAACCCTCCACGAACATCCAGGCTCCTCGGTTGATATCCTTATTCCATAGACGTCATCCGGATAGACCTCGGTTTGTCGATGCAGGGAAGCTGCCCTGAGGGAGGGGGTATGTCACGGATTCCATTATGCAGTTCCTTTTTGTTTCACTGTGCCTTTAATTATCACACCATTGTTCACCAAGTCTATTTAAGACTCGACACGCCCCTTCCTCCCTGCTTTAGTATTTTGATTCCTAGGACAAGAGTGTACGCTGTTTCTCTGAGCAGTATATGATTACTTGCCTACTATTGCTAATTCTAGGATTTTCCTAAACATCACTCCCACTAAGGATTACCTCTTAACAATTCCGCCTGGTACTCAGTGCTCGAGTATTCAGCGGTACCTACCTACCAGTCAGCTTCCTGCTGCTAACTCAGCTGGACTCCTACTTGGTGCGATTGCACAGAACGGTTGCAGCTCTCCTAACCAGCTTTCCGCTGATTCAGCCTCTAAACATCAGTGCGCTGGTGCTCAGTGATTCAACCGCAGCCTGTCATTTCCCTGCTGATCACACAGCCTATCAACCACTCTGCGAAGGCACTCAACCCGCAGCCCTACCAAACACAGGAGCAATTACGGTCAGCATAAGATCACAGGCTCTCAGCTGTCTGTCAATCATAGTGATTCAACAAAGCTGTGAAAACAGGCAAGTGTTGTAACAGCTCATCAGACGCAGTGCAAGACGTTTTCACTGAACCATTAAGTTAAACATTCTTCCCAGCTGCTCATGATCTCTGTATTTCCTAAGAGTATAATTCCTTGTAGTCACTAGGTACACTAGGGCAGTATCAGGGAAGCTATTGCTCCAGTGATCAGGTTATTACAGTAGCTCAGACTGAGCTGTATTCATCTGTTTGATTTCTGACCAGGTGATCCGAACTCAAGACTTCAATTACAAATTAAGCTCCATTGCCTAGTATCCTGTTACCTTGTTAACAATTATACTTTGTAACTGATACAGAGGCATACAAGTACAACTTACATTTACTCTGCAGTTGTGATCCACAATATTCCAAGACATTAAGTTCCTTACAGATGATGACATCAAGTAACAAGTCTATGAAACTTACTGTAGTCTCTTCAATTTGTTTGTGTCAAAGACAGTAAAAACAGCAGCATGAAGGGGTTAATTTTTGTGTAATAGTGTGAACCTCATTCTATAGTATAATCATATGATTTTGTAATCATTGACTAAGTTGTACCAGAGCCTGCATATATTTAATACTGAAATCCAACATTGCTTGAAAATGAATCAGAATACATCCAGTGGATGGTATAGCAAACTCAAGCTGGAGGTAAGGATCTTAGCAGTATCAACAATTCTAACCCAATTATCCTTTAGAAGAATAGTCATAAACAAGACAAGGTCAGGGGATGAGGAAAGTTGTGAAGCCCAATAACAAGAAAAGGTCAATGTCAGTGAGCAGTAATAGTTCATGAACAAAGACTGGTTTGGTCACAAGAAACAACTATCTGGCAGTTAATATCTGGAGGGATTAAGTTTTATAATATGTTTTTAAGCATACATGTTTAGTCATATGTGAGAAGGATCTTGCATTATTAGTTAAAGGGACACAAAGACCACATTTTTTTTCATGATTCAGATAGAGAATACAATTAAAAAAAAAAAACTTTCTAATTTAATTCTATTATTAAATCTGTGTCGTTAACATGGTATTCTTTGTTGAAGAGATATCTAGATAGGTAGCGTGCACGTCTGGAGCACTATATGACAGGAAATAGTGTTACCATCTAGTGCTCTTGACAATGTATATCATTGCTGCATAACTGCTGCCATATAAGGCTGCAGACACGTGCACACTCAAAGGATAACAAAGAAAAAAAGGATAACAAGAAAAATTGATAATAGAAGTAAATTAGAAAGTTGTTTAAAATTGTATGTTATATCTGAATCATGAAAGCAAATCTTTGGGTTTTATGTCCCTTTAAGATTCCTGGGTGGAATTAAACACAACTCAGCAGGACAACCTGTGGGAAACAGGTAAAACAGAGCACTATAAATGTCAGTCACTGTCATTATTGCCCTAAACCTGGCGTCTAACAGGTTAAAAAAAAGCCATCTGCACACTCTCTAAGTGATAAGAAGACAAGATGAGGGGTCACTTCCTCAAATTTCTACTGGGGATAGGGTAAGGATCCTTTCATTTCTACTGGGGTTAAGGTAAGGATCCTCTCATTTCTACTGGGGTTAAGGTAAGGATCCTCTCATTTCTACTGGGGTTAAGGTAAGGATCCTCTCATTTCTACTGGGGTTAAGGTAAGGATCCTCTCATTTCTACTGGGGTTAAGGTAAGGATCCTCTCATTTCTACTGGGGTTAAGGTAAGGATCCTCTCATTTCTACTGGGGTTAAGGTAAAGATCCTCTCATTTCTACTGGGGTTAAGGTAAGGATCCTCTCATTTCTACTGGGGTTAAGGTAAGGATCCTCTCATTTCTACTGGGGTTAAGGTAAGGATCCTCTCATTTCTACTGGGGTTAAGGTAAGGATCCTCTCATTTCTACTGGGGTTAAGGTAAGGATCCTCTCATTTCTACTGGGGTTAAGGTAAGGATCCTCTCATTTCTACTGGGGTTAAGGTAAGGATCCTCTCATTTCTACTGGGGTTAAGGTAAGGATCCTCTCATTTCTACTGGGGTTAAGGTAAGGATCCTCTCATTTCTACTGGGGTTAAGGTAAGGATCCTCACATTTCTACTTGGGGTAAGGTAAGGATCCTCTCATTTCTACTGGGGGTAAGGTAAGGATCTTCTCATTTCTACTGGGGGTAAGGTAAGGATTCTCACTACCTATGGTCATGATCACACTCTAGACGTGCACAAGCTGTGGGGGTCGATGTCTAAGCTATAAGGATGATTAGCAGCAATTCCACTGAGACTGCATGACAATGAAGCTGTACAATATATTGTGTGAAACCACACTACTGTTCCAACTTCCCTACGGTTCTGTCTCCCCACCTAACCATTCTTTCTTCTGTTTCCATTCTCTGCACCTTTACTATTCCTGTATTATTCTATTTATGCCATATGTTTATTTGTGTATGCATAAAATATGTATATGATCTATCTCTCATAAATAATCTCTATCTAGATAAACTTTGCTCATTACCCCTAAATGTAACTTAACAAAAAAAAAAGTAAAACTCCATTTGGAAAAGATAGATTCTCTTGAACTGAATGATTATTCCCTATCTATGACACCTCATATGGTCACTGTTGAAAGTAAAATCTGAGATTTTTTCCAAGAGTCATAAGACAGTGGAGATAGTGGTGTGACCAGACTACTGGGGTTAAGGTAAGGATCCTCTCATTTCTACTGGGGTTAATGTAAGGATTCTCTCATTTCTACTGGGGTTAAGGTAAGGATCCTCTCAATTCTACTGGGGTTAAGGTAAGGATCCTCTCAATTCTACTGGGGTTAAGGTAAGGATCCTCTCATTTCTACTGGGGTTAAGGTAAGGATCCTCTCATTTCTACTGGGGTTAAGGTAAGGATCCTCTCATTTCTACTGGGGTTAAGGTAAGGATCCTCTCATTTCTACTGGGGTTAAGGTAAGGATCCTCTCATTTCTACTGGGGTTAAGGTAAGGATCCTCTCATTTCTACTGGGGGTAAGGTAAGGATCCTCTCATTTCTACTGGGGGTAAGGTAAGGATCTTCTCATTTCTACTGGGGGTAAGGTAAGGATTCTCACTACCTATGGTCATGATCACACTCTAGACATGCACACGCTGTGGGGGTCGATGTCTAAGCTATAAGGATGATTAGCAGCAATTCCACTGAGACTGCATGACACTGAAGCTGTACAATATATTGTGTGAAACCACATTACTGTTCCAACTTCCCTACTGTTCTGTCTCCCCACCTAACGATTCTTTCTTCTGTTTCCCTTCTCTGCACCTTGGCTATTCCTGTATTATTCTATTTATTCCATATGTTTATTTGTGTATGCATAAAATATGTATATGATCTATCTCTCATAAATAATCTCTATCTAGATAAACTTTGCTCATTACCCCTAAATGTAACTTAACACAAAAAAAAAGTAAAACTCCATTTGGAAAAGATAGATTCTCTTGAACTGAATGATTATTCCCTATCTATGACACCTCATATGGTCACTATTGAAAGTAAAATCTGAGATTTTTTCCAAGAGTCATAAGACAGTGGAGATAGTGGTGTGACCAGACTCTGTTTTAAATTTCTGTCCACACAGCATAATTCTGACAACTTGCATCTCAAACTGAAGAGACTGGTTTAATAATATACCCACAATCACATTGTTGTAAGGAGGCAGCCAACTGTCAATTTATTAAAGGTTAAAGTACAATCTTGTTAAATTTGTATCCAATAATACTATTTTTTTAGACTGGATGTGTCTCTTGTTGGCATTTAAAGGGATAGTCTAGTCAAAATTAAACTTTCATGATTAAGGTAGAGCATGTAATTGTAAGCAACTTTCTAATTTCCTCCTATTATCAATTTTTCTTTGTACTCTTGGTATCTTTATTTGAAAAGGCAAGAATGTAAGCTTAGGAGCTGGCCCATTTTTGGTTCAGCACCTGGGTAGCGCTTGCTGATTGGTGGCTACATTTAGACACCAATCAGGAAGCACTACTCAGGTGCTGAACCAAAAATGGGCCAGCTACTAAGCTTACCTTCTTGCTTTTTCAAATAAAGATACCAAGAGAAAAAATAAAAATTTATAATAGAAGTAAATGAGAAAGTTGCTTAAAATTGCATGTTCAATCTGAATCATGAAAGTTTAATTTTGACTAGACTATCCCTTTAATAAAAAGATGAAGTATAAATATTATAATCTGTAAATGTCCTTTGAATATGCAAACACTTTGTATTACAAGGAGTTGCTAGTAAATATATTCCTTTGGGCAAAATGAATGTCTAATGTTTGCATGCAACTTGCTGTTTTAATAATAGTATACTTATGCCATATCAATTAATTTGTTTCCAGTATAGTGTAACTTTATTTATACCATCTCCTTTTTGTTTTAGGCCATGGAGTACCTTGTGAGATTGAGCAGAGCTATTTCTGTCTAAATGGAGGGACTTGTTATAAGATAGATTTAGTTTCTTCCCCATACTGCATGTAAGTTCAACTGTAAATGTATACTCAGTGAAATGCTAATACCAAATGCAGGAAAATTCACTATAGGTATCACCAGTCTGTTTTATTTTGTGCAGTGTATGCACTAAAGATCATTCTAATCTCTCCCTTTTTTAGTGTGAATTAGCTGCATAGAATAACAAAGAGTTTGGTGAAACTGGAGGCTAGAGAGACTTCTTAGGACTCTATTTATCAAAGCCCTACGGCTGCAAGTTCTCACAAGAACTTGCTCGCCGTAATTTAACAAGCATCGGTCACCAGACCGCTGCTTCCCTAACCTCTTTGCCACCTCTAAGGTGGCGAAATTCAATCTCTGCGGTCTAGTCCGACCAAGAAGATTGACAGCTCCTGCCCACGCATGATTGGCTGTGCGTGGGTAGGGGGCGGGATTGCACGCAAGCGCAAAATTGCGCTTGTGTGCAATGGTGATTACCTGCAGGTAATTTTGCCCCGCCACATTCCTTCATGACAGCATAAAATATGCAGTCAAAAGGAAAGTAAAACACAACTGCTAATTGATTGAGCATCGTTAATGACTGCTTAATGTGTCTGAATGCTTTTTTTTTTTTTTTATCTTAACCATTAATGTCAATGGTTAAGATAAAAAAGGTGATTTTTGCATGATGTTTGGACTTTTTCTAATCTATACTATAATCGCGTTTATAACGCGTCCGTCGCTGTCATCAGTTGCGCGTGCAGCCAAAAGAACGTAGGCTGCACGCGCAGCCAAACTAAGCATTTAACAAAAAACCTAACCGCCGAAAAGGAAGTATTAACAAAAAAACCAAACGCTTACACAAAATATTTACAAAAAAACACCTAACCGCCCGCACAAAATATTAACAAAAAAAAAATTAACTGCCCGCACGAAATAATAACAAAAAATCTAACCGCCTGCACGAAGTATTAACAAAAAACACCTAACCGCCTGCACGAAGTATTAACAAAAAATACCTAACCGCCTGCACAAAGTATTAACAAAAAACAGCTAACCACCACACAAAGTATTAACAAAAAAAAACCCTAACCGCCCGCACAAAGTATTAACAAAAAAACCCTAACCATCCGCAAGAAATATTAACAAACACCTAACACAAAATATACCTCCAACCCCCACATCGCAAAATAATAAAGTAATTAACCCCAAATCCGCAAATTCAAATATTAACCCTTAAACCACCAAACCCCCACAACACAAATAACCTAATTACACTATTAACCCCTACACCCTCCACAACGCCAACTACCTAATTACAATATTAACCCTGTCAGTATATACCATGATTATAATACAATTTATTTATAATAACCTCCAATAAAAATGTATATACAAAACAATTGAAATTAATATTTATTACTACATTTTTGAGATTAGTTACATTTATAAACACATTGAAATATATTAAGTAGAGACTAGCTTATGAATCAATTACAAATGTTTATTCTGTTACAATATTCTATACAACAGATCATAAAAAATATACCTTCAAAATTAACTTTACTCACAATAATCGCAATAAAATACCAGAGTATGGACCGTTAACAATGCTTAGTTAGACAATATAACAAAATACTTTAACATCCAATTGATATGCCAATTTATCTGAGCTGAAATAACCTCTTATTTAGCTACAATAAGGCAAATTCTAAAATATATATATAGCAATAATAAGCCTGACAAAGATATAAAATACAAAAGACCTTTATCTAGCAAATAAAATTATTTAGTATTAATGTGACTAGCTAAGACTACACAGGACTATGGATATAACTTAAAATACCAAATATGTTCTTTAAATTACTAGCTGAAATTTAACTGTAGCAACAAGATACCTTTGATTTAAATAGTATATATATATATTTAGCTTATACTTACTTACTTATACTATACCAAATAACCAAATGAATGTTCAGTTTCTTCTTGTGGGTCATCTAAGAAGGATTTATCCACTATGAGCAAAGGTACAAGCCTCAACCACTGTTATCTTCCATTGTTCAAGAAAGTGTCCCAAAATGGCAGAGAATATACTTGGCACAAAGCCTGTGTATTTTCCTCTCCAAAACGTATGCTTCTTTGAGTCTGCTATTTTTGTCTTCTGTGTGTGGCAACCTTTATCAGATAAACCACCTCCTTCTTTTCTGTAATCATTCCCACAAGAGTTTGATAGGCCCTCCGGCGCTTGTCTCTGATTCGCCCTTAACGGGGCTGGTCCCTGATTCACCCTTGGATCTAAACATATTATTGGTTATTTGGGAAACGCCTTCTTGATTCTAAATACCTTTTGGTTGTAATACCATTTTTGAACTATAGGTGGCAGCAGACAATCAGGAATGCAGTTTCATCATCAACACTGCTAACAGTACATACAGATTCTTATATATATTCAAATGTATATTTAGTATAATCACTATTTCTTGAAATTAATAAACCTATCTGGTCACATATCTGTCCCATCTAATATAATCTAGCATGCATTCATAGATACCAAACATGAGTATACTTCAATCCTATAATATCTTAGAAAATGCCTTTAAAGTTGCATTTGGTTATTATCCCATATTAATACAAATACAGCACATTTCACATTCAATACATCTCTTGACAGTATCATTTTGAGTGCATGAAAAACACAATTTATATATAATTTCTGGGACAATTTACTGTTTTCTCCTTGGTCTGAAATGAAAGAAACAATGTTGTTATTCTGAAGTAAGTTGGTTAAACATTTAGAATATACAGTTATATATTCACTTTAGATTTAAAGGTATCTTATGCATTAGATAATGTAAGGAATACAGGATAGCGCCAAAGATAAAAGGACCTGGCTGTTACTCATGATTAACCCCTTCTAAGATAATCTAAATGATAAACGCAAAATGTTAGTGAGTGACAGCTCTAAAATGCATAGGTCAAAAAGTTTCTTATATATTCAGTGAGTTATTTGTAATATATGGTAGGTGTAAATCTGTGATCATATACGAAAGCAAATATGTGTTTGCTGGCAGTAAGAAAATTTAAAAATGTAGAGCACTCTAGTGTGGTCAAATAGAAAATGTTTATCCAAATAGCATATATATTAGGTAGATACAAATCTGTGATATATAAAAGCAAATATATGTATGCTGGCGATACAAAAATAAGTATATAACACTCAAGTGTGATCACATAAAAATAGCATATATTTAAAAACACATATTTTCACAAACATACATAAGGGACGTCTCCCTTCAATTAAAACAATGTAGCTAAAATGCCTATTGTTAGGGAAAGTGGGCCACGATCTGCGCTCCTTTAATAGGACTCTTATCTCAAAAAATATTTTTTTAACAACAGAAAGATAGGAAAATAGGATTTGAGTCCCAGCGGTATCCAAATAACGTGGGGAACTGATTTATTAAGGCAGTTTATATAGGTGTAAATATAGTTAATAAGGTACCTTATTGATGCAGTGTTTCCTTTAAGCAGTGTTGCGTTAAGCTTTTAATGAAAAAAAAGAGATGGTATACCTTCAGCTAGGGTGATATTTCTTTTCTGCTTCCAAACAGCAATCTGTTTGGAGCGTATATCAGCTAGCTCCCAGTGGTGCAGAGATGGAAGATTTGCCTTATTTATGCAGTGTTTCCTTTAAACAGCGTTGTGTTAAGCTTTTAGCAAAAAGACAAAGATGGTATACCTTCAGCTGAGATGATATTTCTTCCCTGCTTCCAAGCAGCGATCTGTTTGAAGCGTATATCAGCTAGCTCCCAGTGGTGCAGAGATGAAAGTTTTAACATTTACAGAAATATGAACATCATTCAAATGGATGCAATTGTGAATATACCTTCTAGGCGTTCTATTTCACAGTCCTTGGTAATGGAAGCAACAGGCGACAGTGTAACAACTGTATGTACAAATGTAGCACTCTGTGAATGGTGGTCTTCAGATCAAAGGTGTATACCACTAGTAGTGGGGTGATCGTTCATACAGCAATTCCTGAATGATACTTGGAGAGCTGGATGCTCAGTTTGTGGTAGTGAGGCTGTTTAGCAAACAGCTGAAAATTTGGATTCCAAAATCAGTAGTAAAAGCTGACTGTGATGCAATCAGTAGTTCAGAGCAAAGTTAGGATTAGTCCTGGTCAACGCGTTTCGCCACTGTAGGGCTTTATCAAGAGTTATAGTTGAATTTCACTAATAAGCAATACTCCTAAATACCCTATTTCATCCCTATTTATATCTCACACTTATAACTTTGACATTTTAAATAAAAAAAAAAAACAACTCACATGCTGAAGTATTTGTCAATAAAATCGATTAGCAACAATTTTAAAATCACTCACACTATCCCAAATACATTTTAACCTTTATATTTTAAATTTTAGGCGAATATGTATTAAAATTGTCTGTTTGTTATTTAGCGAAATATTAACTTTTGATTTTATATTGTGTTGTTTTAGGCGAATATGAACTAGATTGTTATTTTGTTATTTAGCTATGTATTAACTTTTCATGATACTATCAAACATACACTCAAATGATAGTTTCAATGCCCCACAATACAATGCCTGATATAAAATGTTGCCAGTATCCAAAATTGAGTATCTAACTTCAATTCAATTCCAGCTGAAGTCAATTTGAAAAATGACCAAATAATCCCTTTATATAGAGCAAAGTTTGGTTTGATATCATATGTCTTGATAAAGCCCTACAGTGGCGAAACGCGTTGACCAGAACTAATACTAACTTTGCTCTGAACTACTGATTGCATCACAGTCAGCTTTTACTACTGATTTTGGAATACAAATTTTCAGCTGTTTGCTAAACAGCCTCACTACCACAAACTGAGCATCCAACTCGTTCAGGAATTGCTGTATGAACGATCACCCCACTACTAGTGGTATACACCTTTGATCTGAAGACCACCATTCACAGAGTGCTACATTTGCACATACAGTTGTTACACTGTCGACTGTTGCTTCCATTACCAAGGACTGTGAAATAGAACGCCTAGAAGGTATATTCACAATTGCATCCATTTGAATGATGTTCATATTTCTGTGAAGGTTAAACTTTCATCTCTGCACCACTGGGAGCTAGCTGATATACGCTTCAAACAGATCGCTGCTTGGAAGCAGGGAAGAAATATCATCTCAGCTGAAGGTATACCATCTTTGTCTTTTTGTTAAAAGCTTAACACAACGCTGTTTAAAGGAAACACTGCATAAATAAGGCAAATCTTCCATCTCTGCACCACTGGGAGCTAGCTGATATACGCTCCAAACAGATCGCTGTTTGGAAGCAGAGAAGAAATATCACCCTAGCTGAAGGTATACCATCTCTTTTTTTCTTTAAAAGCTTAACCCAACACTGCTTAAAGGAAACACTGCATCAATAAGGTACCTTATTAACTATATTTACACCTATATAAACTGCCTTAATAAATCAGTTCCCCACGTTATTTGGATACCGCTGGGACTCATATCGTATTTTCCTATCTTTCTGTTGTTAAAAAAATATTTTTGAGATAAGAGTCCTATTAAAGGAGCGCAGATCGTGGCCCACTTTCCCTAACAATATGTATTTTAGCTACATTATTTTAATTGAAGGGAGACGTCCCTTATGTATGTTTGTGAAAATATGTGTTTTTAAATATATGCTATTTTTATGTGATCACACTTGAGTGTTATATACTTATTTTTTATCGCCAGCATACACATATTTGCTTTTATATATCACAGATTTGTATCTACTTAATATATATGCTATTTGGATAAACATTTTCTATTTGACCGCACTAGAGTGCTCTACATTTTTAAATTTTCTTTACTGCCAGCAAACACATATTTGCTTTCGTATATGATCACAGATTTACACCTACCATATATTACAAATAACTCACTTGATATATATGAAACTAGCACTAGCCCCACCCATCACAAACATCAAAATTGAGCCAAAAATCCATCACCATGGTAACACATAAACAAGGCCTAATGACCATACCACCAGAAAACACAATCAAAAAAAGAAATAAATCAAACTGCATATGCAAGTATCTTGCATTACCTCATAGCTGAACACTAATATATACAAATATTGAGTAGTAGATATTAAGTAGTTGCAAAAGTATAACTGTAAAAAGTTACTGATCCAGTCTAAGTAGGTTAAAGTATATTTAGACAAGCAATGATGGAAAACACACTAATCAAATAATAAAAGTAAACATCATGCAAGAAGAGGAATCTATCTATCAGTTGCACTGTGCAAAACCGTATTAACCTCCCTGTATCAAGTTGCAGGAATCAATCTTAAGGGACTATTCACATAAGCCATAACATATAAACATTGCAAAACAGATTAGGCATTTAAACCTCTTACATTTGAAATAGGTCAAAACAATAAATAAAAGTCAATCAAATATACATATGAGGTCTGTTAATGCTAGTTCAATGTCCCCCATATTCATCTCAAAGCTTGCTATGACATATCCAATAAAAGTATTTGAACTATATGTACTAACCTGACATTCTGGTAGCTACAAATATCCAAAACTGTCAAGCCCCCTGGGCGCGCAGAGCAATGTGTTGTGTCCCATGCGATCTGTATATAAAAAGGCCCGTGGTTGCCAGTGCTAGGGTTCTATGCAAGGTGTCTAGCCAGTGTAATAATCCCTAGTACTATGAAGCTTAGATAGATATATACATGGATGCATGTATTTAACTGTATAACAAGTCTGAAGTGCATCAGTACAGTGAAACAGGCGCGGCTCAGCCCGGTATAGCGTGAGTGAGCTTACAGCCCAACCGCATGGCTAATTAGCATAGCCTGTCAGTCACTCAATGGGCGTAGCTAGGTCACGGAGTGACAGCGGAGTTAGTAGTTAGGTTCATTGGCAGCTCTGCATTACTCTATCTCATCTGAACTTCTATGTAAACCCAAAAAGACCAATGCTGGTATAAAAGACTTATTTTAAATGATAACATATGGCTCCAATATGGTCTAGTGTGGATTAGGATGTATAACTATATGTGTGCCTAAACATCAAAGCATCTAATGTGAGCTATCGTATATCGCTGTGTGCGAGATAATGGGAGGCAGGTAGATTTAAGATAGAGCGAACCTGGAGCAAAAAAAATTACTGCTCAAAGCATAAAAAATTAAAAATGGAAAAATTACAAAATTACAAAATTAACATTAAGCCGTTAATAAATAAATTATATCTATAGCCAGCCTGGACCAATGTTAGATAAGCCATAGCAGGCCAAGCAGAAAAAGGGGGGTAGTTAGGTACTGCCATAATGGGTCCTACATGCTCATAAGAACCACTAGAGTGTAATTAATGTGAGTGTTAAGTCATTTACCACAATTACTATTACGGGGTAACTGTATTTAGAATAGGCATCATAGTAACTGTCTAAAGAATGATATGCAATAGTTCAATGGTCTAGTACCCCTACAGATCCTAACAAATGTAACATGTATAGAACATACTTGTGCCAGAGAAGGTCACTCGTACAGCAGGATCTCAATACGGATATCATTGACCCCCTGTATACACACTATAGGTAGACATATCAGCTGAGCAAAAAATGCAGAAAATATCAAAAAAATATCAAGGCAATATCAAGATGCTCAAAACACAGCCCCTGCGGGTCACCATATCACAGGTACGGTAAAAGTGCACCCTAACATGCATATATAATACACTAAGTACTGTCAATACGAATACATTGTTGTACACGGGCATATATAACTGTGAAAAGTCAAGGCTTCAGAGGAAACAGTGCCAATCATTAGACATGTTTAATCCTATGGGGTAGATGGTATCTAATCTATGGATCCATCTAGCTTCCATCTGCAAGAGTGTCCTGCCCTGGTCACCCCCACGCCTGACGGGGGGGGGGCGTGGTCAATTAAGATGAAGCGTAAATCTGTTACCTTGTGGCCTGCTTGCAAGAAATGTCTTGCCACCGGTTGGTCCGAGGTCCCTTTGTCGATAGCAGTTTGTATCGCTGAGCGATGGTTTGCCATTCTTAAGCGTGCGTTGTCTGTTGTTTTGCCAACATAGAAACGTCCACAACAGCAGCTCAGTAGGTATACAACATGGCTTGTAGTACAGGTGATGAAGTGCTTTATAGTGAATTTTTGGTTCGTATGGGGGTGTCTGAATACTTTGCATGGGATCATACCGCTGCAAGTTGTGCAGTCCTTGCATCTGTAACAACCCATTTTGTTAGTTTTAAGCCATTTCTTGGTGTAACTATGTTGAGGGTCTGTTTGCATAAGTATGTCCCTCAGACTTCTACCCCGTCTATAGCCCATGATTGGTGGATCCATATGCCCAAAGGGTAGTGTCCGGTCTGTGCCCAGAATCTCCCACCTGTTACGAATTGAATCTGCCAATGGTTTCTTTCCTCTGTCAAAAGTGGTTGTAAAGACCATCCTTGGGGTCTCTTTCCTAGTGATTGCTGGAGTGTCTTGTGCCATGTTTGCTTCAATTTCATCTCTCACCTTCTTAATAAGGTTATCCTTATATCCCCTTTGTTGGAATTTCTCAGCCATCTGGTCCAGTTGGAGATCTCTATTTGTGGTCTCCGTGTTGTTTCGTACAACCCGTATCAGCTGTGATTTAATTATTGCCTTCCAAGTATGTGGGGGGTGATTGCTTGTGGATTCCAGCAATGAGTTTCTGTCAGTAGGTTTAGAAAAAAGGGTTGTGAATAACCATCAAGTTTTTTATTAATCCGTAAATCCAGGAAATCGATCTTCTCTGGATCATATTTCAACTCAAATTTGATTGGGTTTGGTAGTGCATTGAGTTTGGTTACCCATTCAGTAAGGAGTCCCACTGGTCCGTGCCACACAAAGAAGACATCATCAATGTACCTTCTATAATGTCTTATCATTCCATGATTGAACACATCCATGACGTCTCTTTCAAATTGCTGCATGTAAAGGTTTGCATAGGACGGTGCCATATTAGATCCCATGGCAGTCCCTGTCAATTGCTGGTAGAAAGTATTTTCAAAGCGAAAATAGTTAAATTTTAGACATTTTTCAAGAATATTTAGGATAAAAGTTGTGGGTGGTCCTATGTATGGGTACTGGTCCAATGCTGCTGCAATTGCATTTATTCCCCCGGCATGAGGGATCACCGTGTACAAACTCCTCACATCCATAGTTACCAGGATATCATCCTGGGTGATACCCTCCACAGTGTTAAGTATCTTAATAAGTTCACCTGAGTCTTTGATGTAGGAGTCCATGGATCTGACGATAGGTTGTAGAAATACATCAACATATTGACTTGAGCCAATGGTTGTAGCAGAGAGCCCCTTGCGGAGACTATCGGTCTTCCAGGTGGGTTTATTTGGTCCTTGTGTATTTTTGGCAGGGTATAGAGTATTGGATGGATGGGATGTGTAGTGCAGAGGAAATCAAACTCGTCCTGATCGATCCACTTAAGTTGTAGTGCTTCTGCCAGTGTTGTATCAATCTCCATTTTGAATTCTTCAGTAGGGTTCCAGGTGAGTTTTTTGTATGTCACTCCATCATTGAGTTGCCTCAGTATTTCTGTCCGGTACTGCGTATAATTCATAATGACAATGGCCCCACCCTTGTCAGCCGGGCGTATGACAATGTCAGGGTCAGAGGAGAGTGTCTTTATTGCCAATCTCTCTGTCTTGGTTAAGTTTGGTCGATGAAATTCACTGTTACATTGTCCTGAATCATTGGTAATTAGCCTTGTAAAAGTTTTGATATTAGTTCCACAGGTGTTAGGTTCAAATTTGCTTTTGGCTCTAAACCTCTTGCGCTCTGTTTCCGCATTTAGATCCTTAAAATGTTCTTTTAGTTTTATATTCCTCTGGAACTTTTGTATGTCCAGGTACGTATCAAAGTCACTGTGTTTAAATGTGGGGATGAAGGTAAGGCCTTTGTTGAGAAGGCTATTCTCATCAGCCGTCAATGTCCTGTCACTAATGTTGATGACAATGTCCAGTTTTTCTACCTGGGTGGTAGGGGTGGTCTTCTTGCCACAGTAGTTCCCCCTCCTCGGGTGCGGCCTCGGCTTCTTGTGTTGGCTGATCTGGTTGTGACCCCTAAAAAATGTGAGTTAGAAGTAGATAGTACCTGATCTGTATTTCCTTGTTCCACATAGTTAGCCTCATTGTCAGATCCTGAGCTGCTGTCAACTGTGTTTAAGAATCTGGAACGGTATTGTCGTTGTCGTCTTGGTCTCTGTGTGTTTCTCTGTTGCTTGCTACCATGTAGCCAATAGTAGACTTTTTTCTCCTTGTAGTCATTGTCCACAGTAGTGATCTTTTGATTTTTAAAGGCCATGAGTTCTTTCTTGTATTCATTTACTTGTTTGCCGATCTTTTCCATCCATGCATTGTCAGGATCATCCATGAGTACTTGCAATTTCTGGTTGTTAAATATAGTCAGTTCTCCTCTGACTGTAGCCAGAATGTTTGTACATTCCTCAATGACAAGTAGAATCAGGTCCATTGAACACTTGTTAAGAATCTGACACCAGCGTATGCAAAAGTTTTTATTGTTCCTGCCTATAGTTGGCTGGTTCCTGACCCTGAATCCCCTTGGTATTTTATTACTCTTATAGTATTTAGAGAGGTATACAGTGTGGAGTTCCAGGTCTGTCTCTCTCTTCAAATCCAGCGAGTGCAGTCCCTTATTGGATATAGACAGTATACTTGATTGACTTTGCACCCTGGTTGATGACTACACAGCATTGGGAGTGCAGACACACACGGAGGATATGAGTAAGACTATGTGTCTAGCACCCAAACAACCTCACTCCATCTGTGGGTTCCACTTTGGTGGTTCCTTTTTTGATACTACTACAAGACTGTGGCCTAGGTGAGGCCTTACTTTGGGACACACTGGTGTTTATTTCTGCACTGCTACCTCATAGAGTAAAGAAAAGAACAAGCAATAACTGAAGCACACACCACTACAACAATGGTTTAGGCCTTGGGTGATATGGATCCACAAGAGGAGGAATTCACCACCAAAACATTTGCATTTACTAATGAGGATGCGCTAAGAATATTGGTGGATTCAGAGCTGATTGAAAGTGAACAGACTGAAACTACTCTAACGGTGTTCAATAATCTAATGAGACTGAGGAAGAGAGAGACAGACCAGGAACTCCACACAGTATACCTCTCTAAATACTATAAGAGTAATAAAATACCAAGGGGATTCAGGGTCAGAAACCAGCCAACTATAGGCAGGAACAATAAAAACTTTTGCCTACGCTGGTGTCAGATTCTTAACAAGTGTTCAATGGACCTGATTCTACTTGTCATTGAGGAATGTACAAACATTCTGGCTACAGTCAGAGAAGAACTGACTATATTTAACAACCAGAAATTACAAGTACTCATGGATGATCCTGACAATGCATGGATGGAAAAGATTGGCAAACAAGTAAATGAATACAAGAAAGAACTCATGGCCTTTAAAAATCAAAAGATCACTGCTGTGGACAATGACTACAAGGAGAAAAAAGTCTACTATTGGCTACATGGTAGCAATCAACAGAGAAACACACAGAGACCAAGACGACAACGACAATACCGTTCCAGATTCTTAAACACAGTTGACAGCAGCTCAGGATCTGACAATGAGGCTAACTATGTGGAACAAGGAAATACAGATCAGGTACCATCTACTTCTAACTCACATTTTTTAGGGGTCACAACCAGATCAGCCAACACAAGAAGCCGAGGCCGCACCCGAGGAGGGGGAACTACTGTGGCAAGAAGACCACCCCTACCACCCAGGTAGAGAAACTGGACATTGTTATCAATATTAGTGACAGGACATTGACGGCTGATGAGAATAGCCTTCTCAACAAAGGCCTTACCTTCATCCCCACATTTAAACACAGTGACTTTGATACGTACCTGGACATACAAAAGTTCCAGAGGAATCTAAAACTAAAAGAACATTTTAAGGATCTAAATGCGGACACAGAGCGCAAGAGGTTTAGAGCCAAAAGCAAATTTGAACCTAACACCTGTGGAACTAGTATCAAAACTTTTACAAGGCTAATTACCAATGATTCAGGACAATGTAACAGTGAATTTCATCGACCAAACTTAACCAAGACAGAGAGATTCGCAAAAAAGACACTCTCCTCTGACCCTGACATTGTCATACGCCCGGCTGACAAGGGTGGGGCCATTGTCATTATGAATTATACGCAGTACCGGACAGAAATACTGAGGCAACTCAATGATGGAGTGACATACAAAAAACTCACCTGGAACCCTACTGAAGAATTCAAAATGGAGATTGATACAACACTGGCAGAAGCACTACAACTTAAGTGGATCGATCAGGACGAATTTGACTTCCTCTGCACTACACATCCCATCCATCCAATACTCTATACCCTGCCAAAAATACACAAGGACCAAATAAACCCACCTGGAAGACCGATAGTCTCTGCAAGGGGCTCTCTGCTACACCATTGGCTCAATATGTTGATGTATTTCTACAACCTATCGTCAGATCCATGGATTCCTACATCAAAGACTCAGGGGAACTTATTAAGATACTTAACACTGTGGAGGGTATCACCCAGGATGATATCCTGGTAACTATGGATGTGAGGAGTTTGTACACGGTGATCCCTCATGCCGGGGGAATAAATGCAATTGCAGCAGCATTGGACCAGTACCCATACATAGGACTACCCACAACTTTTATCCTAAATATTCTTGAAAAATGTCTAAAATTGAACTATTTTCGCTTTGAAAATACTTTCTACCAGCAATTGACAGGGACTGCCATGGGATCTAATATGGCACCGTCCTATGCAAACCTTTACATGCAGCAATTTGAAAGAGACGTCATGGATGTGTTCAATCATGGAATGATAAGACATTATAGAAGGTACATTGATGATGTCTTCTTTGTGTGATATGGACCAGTGGGACTCCATACTGAATGGGTAACCAAACTCAATGCACTACCAAACCCAATCAAATTTGAGTTGAAATATGATCCAGAGAAGATCGATTTCCTGGATTTACGAATTTATAAAAAACTTGATAGGTTATTCACTACCCTTTTTTCTAAACCTACTGACAGAAACTCATTGCTGGAAGCCACAAGCAATTACCCCCCACATACTCGGAAGGCAATAATTAAATCACAGCTGATACGGGTTGCACGAAACAACACGGAGACCACAAATAGAGATCTCCAACTGGACCAGATGGCTGAGAAATTCCAACAAAGGGGATATAAGGATAACCTTATTAAGAAGGTGAGAGATGAAATTGAAACAAACATGGCACAAGACACTCCAGCAATCACTAGGAAAGAGACCCCAAGGATGGTCTTTACAACCACTTTTGACAGAGGAAAGAAACCATTGGCAGATTCAATTCGTAACAGGTGGGAGATTCTGGGCACAGACCGGACACTACCCTTTGGGCATATGGATCCACCAATCATGGGCTATAGACGGGGTAGAAGTCTGAGGGACATACTTATGCAAACAGACCCTCAACATAGTTACACCAAGAAATGGCTTAAAACTAACAAAATGGGGGGGGCGGAGCCGGGCGCATCCAAGATGGACGTGTAATTCCGAGCTCCGTTGATGTTACAGCACAGATAACTATAATTAGGGGGTTCGTGCCTAAAATATTCCTGCAAACTGGTGTTGCCTTCAGCAAGAGCTTATCGCACCTGCACCGGAGCTCTTTTTACAATCTTAAAGGACGCCCTTGACCGCGATCACAGCAGTTGGGAACTCCCGGTGCGGTCCACCAGCCCACGCTACCTTTCAACGCACTGTACAGGAGGCCGACCGCAGTATCGAGTAGACAGGACCGGGGTCACTGGATCCCTGAATAGATCGACTAGCCCTGCATAGTGGTGAGTGCGGCCGAGGGGCCTTTACCTCCCATACGCATTGCGTAGGCCCAAGCTACCGATAAGGCCACGTTAAGGAGAAAAGTGAAAACAGTCACAGGCCACTTACCCCCTCTTTACTGTAAGACAAGAGACAATCCCAGGAAAAAGTAATAACAAGCGGCACTGAGGACTGTTTGCAATAACTTATAAGAAATTTAGACAGCCACGTGGGTCAGGCCTGTTAAGGCCTCACGGATATAGCACACATAACCCAAAGATAGGGAACTTGCTGCAGTAAAATTGCCACAAGAAACTCATCCGGTCTCAAGACATCATATGCTAAACTCTAGAAGGGCAGAACTTTTAGGGAAAATACTAAAGCATATAATCTGCATGCATCATGACCTCCAAGCAGAAATCCAAACCAGATAAAATAAGCAAATCCCTACCAAATAAAAACAACTCAGTTACATCCTATTTCGGGACTGTGGAACAGGGTAGCCTTACTGACAATGTGGCGAGTGGGGTCGACCTTATGCTATCTGAGACACCCCTGGGACTAACACAGACTGCCCAAGAATTAGTGCAAATCCCAGCAGATGTTCTCTCTTCCCTACCATCTAAACAGGATATCGCGGACATAGTCCGGGGGTGCGTGAGAGAGGAACTAGCAGATCTGAAACAAGATGTTCATGCCCTAGGCTTCAGGGTAGAAGCATTGGAAGATGGCAACGACACTATTAGAGAGGAATTCGACCAACTACAGTTAAAATATGACCGTCAACAACATTCTATAGACCTGTTGTATGACAAAGTGGATGACTTAGAAAACAGGAGCCGCAGGAAAAACCTGCGTATCCGCGGCATTCCTGAGTCTGTGTTACCAAAAGACTTACCTACCTATCTACCAGCTCTGTTTAATCATTTGAGAGGGTCTAACTCTAACGAAGACATACTTTGGGACAGGGCCCATAGAGCATTGCGCCCGAAACCACCGGATTCTGCTCCTCCAAGGGACATAATTATTAAATTCAAGAACTTTCGTGAAAAAGAAGAAATACTGGGCCTCTCGAGGAAGAATCAGCCGATTAGATTCAGGGGCAATGTGTTGCAGTTTTATGCGGATCTATCCCAGAGAACACTTCAACAAAGGAGAGAATTCAGCCCCCTAACACAGCTCCTCAGACTAAAAAGAATCCCCTATAGATGGGGTTTCCCAACTCAACTCTTGGTCATCCATGAAGATAGGAGGCATATATGTAAAGACATCTCGGAAATAGGAGCCTTTTGTAAGATCCTTAAAATAGAGCCTCCTCAAGTTCTGCAAGATGAAGAGGTCCTGCCACCTTCACAGGACAAGACTCCGTCTGCCAACACTTTACAGAAATGGCATCAAGCGGGCACTTCACAGAAAAGACCTCCTTCACCCCAGCAACCCCAGACCCCTAAGACCCAAAGGACTATACAACCTAGGTCACCGAGATTGAAAGCTGGACGCTGATCCCTAGAACTACTACTGACTTTTTCTAAGTATGCCTTGGAGTATGTACGGTAATGGTTCATTAACAGCTTTGCAGATTGAGGGCCTGTAAACTGTATTGTTATTTTCTTTGGCATATTTATGTTTACCATTTTCTGCACTTTGATGTTTGAGATATTTGGTTCCACCATGTTGCATTGTTATTAGTTTAAGTAAAATTTATGCATAGACCCCCATCATCATTATTATCATCATCATCACCATTATCACTATTACTAATTGCATTTAAATGTGTATAAATGTGCTGTCGTCATATACCCTCCAATTTCTTTTTTCAGGATAGTGGAAGTGTGGGCAGGGACAGCCTTTAGGGCTGTGCCTGCGCTCGGGCCCGCTACAGACCCAGTCGGTCTGGTCCTGAGGTGTTTAACTGTTTTTCTTGTTCTATTGTTTATTGTTATGTTATGCTGCACTCATGACTATATATTCACTCCTCATAAACAAATCCTACATCTACTATGCTATCTACACGTCTATTATGAATTCGAAGGCCCGTAGATTAGCATTGATCACGCAAAATGTTAAGGGGTTCAACTCTCCCAATAAACGTCATAAAGCACTGTCAGATATGGCCAAGAAGGGGGCAGACATCCTTTTTTTACAGGAAACCCATTTTAAAAAACACAAGGAGCCAGGGTATCTTGGGTCACAGTTTACTCAACACTATCACAGCTCAGCTGACGTTAAAAAAAGAGGAGTTAGTATTCTCCTACACAAAAATATACCATTTACACTTCAAAAACTTGACAGAGACACGGACGGCAGATATGTAGGAATATCGGGACTATTGTATGGTACACAAGTAACTTTCTTAAATATATACGCTCCTAACTCCAAACATATCCCTTTCTTTAAATCACTCTTCCGTAAATATCTGGACTTAGCACAGGGGTTGGTTTTTTTGGGAGGTGACTTTAACTTTCCGATGGAACCACACCTAGACACTTCTAACACAAAATCGCTATCCTCTAAAAGAACTGCCAACTTTCTTTGGAAGGCCCTTAAAGACAATAACCTGTACGATGTGTGGAGATTTGTGTACCCTGACAAAAAAGACTATACCTTTTTTTCCCCTCCAAACCTTTCCTATAGCAGAATAGACTATATTATGACCAACCAGGTAGGTCTCTCACTAGTTCACACATCTAAAATAACGCCATGCTCTTGGTCAGACCACTCTACAGTGGAAGTGAAAATTAAATGGCCTGATACCCGACAAACCCCTTATATTTGGAGATTAGATGATTCCCTCCTTAATAACCCCCTAAATCTAGAAAAGATAACTAAATCCCTGACTGAGTACTTTGAGAAAAACATACATTCCGTAGACAGTCCTTTCACCCTGTGGGAAGCTCATAAATGTACGATCCGGGGAGAATTCATGGAACTAAAGTCCCGTATTAGAAAAATAGCCACACAACTATACAACTCACTTACCTCTAAATTGACTCAAGCTGAATATGCCCATAAACTAGACCCCACCAATAACCATATTTTAACAGACATAAAAAACATCCGTGATCAACTCAATGACTTTTTGTCCATTGAACAACAAAAAACCCATCTGCGAATTAAACAACTATTTTTCTATGAAGGAAACAGGGCAGGCAAATTCTTAGCTAGAACACTCAAACGGAAAAAACTAAAAGCATATATTCATCACCTTAAGTTATCAGACAATACTAAGGTTCAGACAACCCCTAAGATTTTGCAACAATTCCACAATTATTACTATACTTTATATAATATCAATAGAAATATTGAGGCAGATAGAGAGGAAAACGACATACGAAAATACTTAGATTCCTGTAACCTCCCACAGCTTACTGACGACCAAATCGAGACCTTGAAGTCACAAATAAAGCCCTCGGAAATAGCTTCAGCTATTAAAAATTTGAATGCAGGCAAATGCCCCGGTCCCGATGGGTTGACGACCAGATATTATCAAACTTTTCAATCAATTCTACTCCCCCATTTATTAAATACCTTCAATCATGCAGAACACACTGGATCCTTCCCTAAATCTATGTTGGAAGCCCACATAACAGTTCTTCCTAAACCGGGAAAATCCCCTGACTGCCCACCTCACTTTAGACCTATATCACTACTGAATGTAGACGCAAAAATTTACGCCAAAATCTTAGCTCACCGTTTGAATAAAGTCCTTCCGTCATTGATAGGTATCAACCAGGCTGGGTTTACCCCGGGCCGAGAGGCCCGAGATAACACTACTAAAATAATCACCCTGATAGAACATGCATCCACACACCATCTACCTTCTATATTTGCATCTATGGATGCAGAAAAAGCCTTCGACAGGCTACATTGGGCTTTCCTCAGGCTAACATTAGACAAATTTGGGTTCCCAGACGCATACATTACTAAGATATTTGCTCTTTATAGTCGCCCTAGCGCCAAAGTAGTACTAAATAACGCTCTCTCCTCTTCATTCCCGATAAGTAACGGTACAAGACAGGGGTGCCCACTTTCGCCACTGCTATTTGTACTGGCTATGGAGATTTTGGCTATTAGAATCAGACAAAACACAAATATTAAAGGTATATGCATAGGTTCACAGGAATACAAAGTCACACTTTATGCTGACGATGTGTTCCTCACACTGTCATCACCATGCAGCTCTATACAAGCTGTAATGGAAGAACTCACTCACTATGGATCATATTCAAATTTCAAAGTAAATGTCAGCAAATCAGAATTCCTAAGTATTGGCCTCTCCCAGGATGATATTCACACCATAGTACTAACCCATAAATTTAAATACCAAAAAATTTCTACTAAATATTTAGGGATTAATCTAACTAGCAAACCACACCTCTTGGCCTCACTTAACTATCAGCCCCTTATCAAAAGTATACAGCAAGAGCTGAACTCCTGGCAAAATAAAACCCTCTCTTGGATAGGAAGGATACATGCAGTCAAAATGTCGATACTACCAAAAATACTCTACATTTTCCAAGCACTCCCTATACACATTCCAGATTCGCAAATAAACACACTACAAAAGATCCTTAACTCGTTTATCTGGAACAACAAACGACAGAGGATAGCTAAAACTACGATGTATCGTTCAAAAGAAAACGGTGGGTTGGGGGTACCCTGCCTGCAATTTTATAGATGGGCGGTGTTTCTTACCCGAATAGCCGACTGGAGCAAAAATTTACAAAGTAAAGAATGGGTGTCCTTAGAACACGCTCTAGCAGGAGCAACACAGCTGGGAAGCTATTGCTGGATCACCCCTCAGAATAGACGACTTGCCCAAGACACTTCCAAGTTAACACTAGAGACATATAAACTGTGGGACAAACATTTTACAAAAATATCACTTATATCCTCCCCTACATCGCCACTCACCCCCTTACTGCACAACCCAAGCCTACCTCTTCGAGTCCCCAGCTCCCCAACGGTAGTCACAACATTATGCAAATCCACACTGTGTTATCATGTGTTACACAATAAGACAGTGAAACCTAGATCAGACCTTCAAGAATATCAAGATGGAGTGTTTGGACAATGGTTTAGCTATAATCAACTCACCCATTTTATCACTAGCCACAAAGAGAAAGAAAACATCTTAAGGCCCCTTACTGCTTTCGAAAATATGTGTTATATGGAATTTCCTAAAAAAGGCTTATTATCTCTAACATACAAATTACTATTGACACACCACTCTAGAACACTCCCCTCGTATACAGCTAGGTGGGAGGAGGACCTGCAGATCCAATTATCACAGGAGGAATGGCTTCAGATATTTCAAAACATGAACAGATACACCTCCTCAGTATCAATACGTGAAATGAATGTTAAGCTCCAATGTCGATGGTACCTTACACCCTCTAGGCTAGCTACAATATTTAAGGGCACTTTACCAATCTGCTGGAGGCAATGTGAGCAACCGGGCACTTTTGCGCACATATGGTGGCTGTGTCCCAGGATACACTCTTTTTGGGTAGCAATCATAGAAGAAATCAAAAAGATTCTTGGCATTATACTACCTTTAGACCCGGTGACAATATTATTTAATAAATTCCCAAAAGTTAGATGCAAACTCAGACTCCAACTACTATATATATTGATCAATAGTGCCAAAAGATTGATCCCACAACACTGGAAACAAACAGACCCCCCCACAGTGGAGAAATGGAGATCCTTAGTATCCACCACTATATTACTAGAAAAGTACCATTTTGTGATATCTAAAAGGTTAGATGATTATTTGTCCATTTCCTTTTTGTGGGAAGAGTACAGGTCACTACATACCCCGTAGTATTACCTTCACCCCGATCATAGCCATGCCTTCGTAGTATAGTTTGATTCTCACCCAGGAAGGAAATGTTATATGACGTAGTAAAATGATATATATAACTGTTTTAAGTGATTTGATATTATGGCTTGAGGAATGACACTGTGAACTTAATGTTTAGGAAAATGCTTATGAGTGCACAAGTTTTGCCTTATGTTTTTTTTTCTTTCCTCTTATTTTGGTACCCTGTTTCCCTTTATTTTTTCTTTTATTATTTTTTCTTCCTGGATTGTATACCAGGACCATACCTGTTATGTAAAGTAATCAATAGACTGATGTAACGCTATCGATGTTGTATCTATTTATCACTCAATAAAAATTTATAAAAAAAAAAAAAAAAAAAAAAAAACTAACAAAATGGGTTGTTACAGATGCAAGGGCTGCACAACTTGCAGTGGTATGATCCCATGCAAAGTATTCAGACACCCCCATACTAACCAGAAATTCACTATAAAGCACTTCATCACCTGTACTACAAGCCATGTTGTATACCTACTGAGCTGCTGTTGTGGACGTTTCTATGTTGGCAAAACAACAGACAACGCACGCTTAAGAATGGCAAACCATCGCACAGCGATACGAACTGCTATCGACAAAGGGACATTTCTTGCAAGACATTTCTTGCAAGCAGGCCACAAGGTAACAGATTTACGCTTCATCTTAATTGACCACGTCCCCCACCTCAGGCGTGTGGGTGACCAGGGCAGGACACTCTTGCAGATGGAGGCTAGATGGATCCATAGATTAGATACCATCTACCCCAGAGGATTAAACATGTCTAATGATTGGCACTGTTTCCTCTGAAGCCTTGACTTTTCACAGTTATATATGCCCTTGTGTACAACAATGTATTCGTATTGACAGTACTTAGTGTATTATATATGCCTGTTAGGGTGCACTTTTACCGTACCTGTGATATGGTGACCCGCAGGGGCTGTGTTTCGAGCATCTTGATATTGCCTTGATATTTTTTTGATATTTTCTGCATTTTTTGCTCAGCTGATATGTCTACCTATAGTGTGCCCTCTTTTGATTGTGTCTCTTTAACTGAACTTGATTGCCATATGTATACAGGGGGTCAATGATATCCGTATTGAGATCCTGCTGTACGAGTGACCTTCTCGGGCACAAGTATGTTCTATACATGTTATATTTGTTAGGCTCTGTAGGGGTACTAGACCATTGAACTATTGTATATCATTCTTTAGACAGTTACTATGATTCCTATTCTAAATACAGTTACCCCGTAATAGTAATTGTGGTAAATGACTTAACACTCACATTAATTACACTCTAGTGGTTCTTATGAGCATGTAGGACCCATTATGGCAGTACCTAACTACCCCCCTTTTTCTGCTTGGCCTGCTATGGCTTATCTAACATTGGTCCAGGCTGGCTATAGATATAATTTATTTATTAACGGCTTAAAGGGACAGTATACACTCATTTTCATATAACTGCATGTAATAGACACTACTATAAAGAATAAGATGCACAGATACTGATCTAAAAATCCAGTATAAAATTGTTTAAAAACTTACTTAGAAGCTGTCAGTTTGGCTCTGTTGAAAAGGTAGCTGGAAAGCCCACTGCAAGTGGCAAATAAGACACTCCCCCCCTCCCCCTTCTTTTGCATATGAAAAGACCCTTTTCACAAACAGGAGCAACCTGGAGAAGGTAGCTGACAGTATTCACATAAAACTTTGGGGCTTGGTTATGAGTCTGAAAATCAGAGCAATGTTATTTAAAAATAAGCAAAACTATACATTTATTTAAAAAAAAAAACTTTATGGGCTATATAAATAGATCATCTACAAAACATTTATGCAAAGAAAAATTGAGTGTATACTGTCCCTTTAATGTTAATTTTGTAATTTTTTAATTTTTCATGCTTTGAGCAGTAATTTATTTTGCTCCAGGTTCGCTCTATCTTAAATCTACCTGCCTCCCATTATCTCGCACACAGCGATATAAGATAGCTCACATTAGATGCTTTGATGTTTAGGCACACATATAGTTATACATCCTAATCCACACTAGACCATATTGGAGCCATATGTTATCATTTAAAATAAGCCTTTTATACCAGCTTTGGTCTTTTTGGGTTTACATAGAAGTTCAGATGAGATAGAGTAATGCAGAGCTGCCAATGAACCTAACTACTAACTCCGCTGTCACTCCGTGACCTAGCTACGCCCATTGAGTGACTGACAGGCTATGCTAATTAGCCATGCGGTTGGGCTGTAAGCTCACTCACGCTATACTGGGCTGAGCCGCGCCTGTTTCACTGTACTGATGCACTTCAGACTTGTTATACAGGTAAATACATGCATCCATGTATATATCTATCTAAGCTCCATAATACTAGGGATTATTACACTGGCTAGACACCTTGCATAGAACCCTAGCACTGGCAACCACGGGCCTTTTTATATACAGCTCGCATGGGACACAACACATTGCTCTGCGCGCCCAGGGGGCTTGACAGTTTTGGATATTTGTAGCTACCAGAATGTCAGGTTAGTACATATAGTTCAAATACTTTTATTGGATATGTCATAGCAAGCTTTGAGATGAATATGGGGGACATTGAACTAGCATTAACAGACCTCATATGTATATTTGATTGACTTTTATTTATTGTTTTGACCTATTTCAAATGTAAGAGGTTTAAATGCCTAATCTTTTTTGCAATGTTTATATGTTATGGCTTATGTGAATAGTCCCTTAAGATTGATTCCTGCAACTTGATACAGGGAGGTTAATACGGTTTTGCACAGTGCAACTGATAGATAGATTCCTCTTCTTGCATGATGTTTACTTTTATTATTTGATTAGTGTGTTTTCCATCATTGCTTGTCTAAATATAATTTAACCTACTTAGACTGGATCAGTAACTGATTACAGTTATACTTTTGCAACTACTTAATATCTACTACTCAATATTTGTATATATTAGTGTTCAGCTATGAGGTAATGCAAGATACTTGCATATGCAGTTTGATTTATTTCTTTTTTTTATTGTGTTTTCTGGTGGTATGGTCATTAGGCCTTGTTTATGTGTTACCATGGTGATGGATTTTTGGCGCAATTTTGATGTTTGTGATGGGTGGGGCTAGTGCTATATATTGCACACTTTGTTCACTTGCACTGTTATCTGGTCTGAGGAAGGGGTCTGCGAACCCCGAAACGTTACCATAATAAAGATTTGAAGGTTTCTTAAACCAAATCCAGCGAGTATGTATATATATATATATATATATATATGTTATTTGAGCATTTTAAAACGGGATAATCAACTCTTGCATGCAAAGTGGTTCCTCCTGATGAAAAACCTGTTTCTTTTGCATATAGTTAGGCCTCAAAGAGTTCAGACCCAGACCCAGCGACTGTATATCTCCATATGGGGCCATTTACCTGATTACTTTTCTTACATGGAAGAAAGATCAGGAAAACATAATATATGTAAGAACTTACCTGATAAATTCATTTATTTCATATTGGCAAGAGTCCATGAGCTAGTGACGTATGGGATATACACTCCCCAAACAAAATGCCTATAAATACACCCCTCACCACACCCAAAATTCAGTTTAACGAATAGCAAGTAGTGGGGTGAAAAAGAAAGGAGTAAAAAGCATCAACAAAGGAATTTGGAAATAATTGTGCTTTATACAATAAAATCATAACCACCATAAAAAGCGTGGATCTCATGGACTCTTGCCAATATGAAAGAAATTAATTCATCATGTAAGTTCTTACATAAATTATGTTTTATTTCATGTAATTGGCAAGAGTCCATGAGCTAGTGATGTATGGGATAGTAATACCCAAGATGTGGAACTCCACAGAAGAGTCACTAGAGAGGGAGGGATAAAATAATAACAGCCATTTTCCGCTGAAAAAAAATAATCCACAACCCAAAATATAAATTTATTCTCATAATGAAAAGAAAAAAACTTAAACATAAGCAGAGGAATCAAACAAACAGCTGCCTGAAAAACTTTTCTACCAAAAACTGCTTCCAAAGAAGCAAATACATAAAAAAAAATATGTAAATGTATGCAAAGAAGACCAATTTGCTGCTTTGCAAATCTGATCAACTGAAGCCTCATTCTTAAAAGCCCATGAAGTGGAGACTGATCTAGTAGAATAAGCTGTAATTCTCTGAGGCGGGGCCTGGCCCGACTCTAAATAAGCCTGATGAATCAAAAGCTTTAGCCAAGATGCCAAGGAAATGGCAGAAGCCTTCTGACCTTTCCTAGAACCAGAAAAGATAACAAATAGACTAGAAGTCTTCCTGAAATCTTTAGTAGCTTCAACATAATATTTCAAAGCTCTTACCACATCCAAAGAATGTAAGGATCTCTCCAAAGAATTCTTAGGATTAGGACACAAGGAAGGGACAACAATTTCTCTATTAATGTTGTTAGAATTCACAACCTTGGGTAGAAATTTAAATGAAGTCCGCAAAACTGCCTTATCCTGATGGAAAATCAGAAAAGGAGATTCACAAGAAAGAGCAGATAATTCGGAAACTCTTCTAGCAGAAGAGATGGCCAAAAGGAACAACACTTTCCAAGAAAGTAATTTAATGTCTAAAGAATGCATAGGCTCAAACAGAGGAGCCTGTAAAGCCTTCAAAACCAAATTAAGACTCCAAGGAGGAGAGATTGATTTAATGACAGGCATGATACGGACCAAAGCCTGTACAAAGCAGTGAATATCAGGAAGCTTAGCAATCTTTCTGTGAAATAAAACAGAAAGAGCAGAAATTTGTCCCTTCAAGGAACTTGCAGACAAACCCTTATCCAAACCATCCTGAAGAAACTGTAAAATTCTAGGAATTCTAAAAGAATGCCAGGAGAATTTATGAGAAGAACACCATGAAATATAAGTCTTTCAAACTCAATAATAAATCTTCCTAGAAACAGATTTACGAGCCTGTAACATAGTATTAATCACTGAGTCAGAGAAACCTCTATGACTCTAAAGCCAAAGGATAAAATATGACATATAAATATATGAATATAAAAATCCTCTAGGAGGCGCTCAAAAACTTAAAAACTTAATAGCACAGGTGTGAATGACATAAAATATAATTACAAAATATAGATGAATAATAACACAATATATTGGTAAATAGGGCACAGGAGTGCTTGTGGTATTACAGTGGGTAGGAATTCTAATGTCCCTTTATCCCATAAATGAGATAAATAGTGCTATAAAAAATAGCATATAAAGTTAATGAGCCAAATACTTAATACTCCAAATTCCAGCTTCAACGATATCCAACAGATGATATGCTTAATATAGAAGATGAATAGGCAGCTCTCTTACTTCATTAGGAAATGGAAGATCTACAGTATAATATGAAACAGAAATATGCGCCAATTGTGCAGATCAATAGTACAATGTGTGATATAAGCAGGGGGAATGCACACAGGGTACTCACATTTAGAGAAGGCATTCACTCATGCACATAGAAGCAGGCTGGATTTCTACAGCAGTCCAGCTAGCTGAGCACCATCCAGATGGATCCCCACGGTGCAAGGCCACAGCAGATCAGGAACAGAAGGAGGTAACCAAATGAAGACAATAAACCCTATAGGTAGTGTAAGCTCAGAGAAAAATACTGTGCAATGAGAGTTAAAAACATCAAAGTGATTTATTTATTTATTTATGCCTGATGAAACAGTTATCACCAAGAAACGCGTTGCATGGTTTCTCTACATCTATGCTAGAGATTATACTATATCAAGCATGAACTGTTTTTAAATAAATCACTTTGATGTTTTTTTAACTCTCATGGCACAGTATTTTACTCTGAGCTTACGCTACCTATAGGATTTATTCCCTTCATTTGGTTACCTCCTTCTGTTCCTGATCTGCTGTGGCCTTGCACCGTGGGGATCCATCTGGATGATGCTCAGCTAGCTGGACTGCTGTAGAAATCCAGCCTGCTTCTATGGGCATGAGTGAATGCCTTCTCCAAATGTGAGTACCCTGTGTGCATTCCCCCTGCTTATATCACACATTGTACTATTGATCTGCACAATTGGCGCCTCTTTCTGTTTCATATTATATCGTAACCCTCTATGACTAAGCACTAGGCGTTCAATTTCCATACCTTCAAATTTAATGATTTTAGATCCTGATGGAAAAACGGACCTTGAGACAGAAGGTCTGGCCTTAATGGAAGTGGCCAAGGTTGGCAACTGGACATCCGAACAAGATCTACATACCAAAACCTGTGAGGCCATGCTGGAGCTACCAGCAACACAAACGATTGTTCCATGATGATTTTGGAGATCACTCTTGGAAGAAGAACTAGAGGCGGGAAAATATAAGCAGGTTGGTAAAACCAAGGAACTGTTAACGCGTCCACCACTTCCGTCTGAGGATCCCTGGACAGGCACCTGGGTAGTTTCTTGTTTAGATGGGAAGCCATCAGATCTATTTCTGGAAGACCCCACACCTGAACAATCTATGAAAACACATCTGGATGGAGTGACCACTCCTCCCGAATGTAAAGTCTGATGGCTGAGATAATCCGCTTTCCAATTGTCTATACCTGGTATATGAACTGCAGAAATTAGACAGGAGCTGGATTCCACCCAAGCAAGTATCCGAGATACTTCTCTCATAGCTTGGGGACTGTGAGTTCCACCCTGATGAATGGTATATGCCACAGTTGTGATGTTGTCTGTATGAAAACAAATGAACGGTTCTCTCTTCAACAGAGGCCAAACCTGAACAGCCCTGAAAATAGCACAGAGTTCTAAAATATTGATTGGTAACCTCGCATCTTGATTTCCAAACCCCTTGTGCTGTCAGAGATCCCCAGACAGCTCCCCAACCTGAAAGACTTACATCTGTTGGACGAACAAAAGAGGTCCCTTGAACTATACAATGGTGATCTAACCACCAAGTCAGAGATAGTCGAACATTGGGATTTAAGGATATTAATTGTGATATCTTTGTATAATCCCTGCACCATTGGTTCAGCATACAAAGCTGGAGAGGTCTCATATGAAAACGAGTAAAGGGGATCACGTCCGATGCTGCAGTCATGAGACCTAAAACTTCCATGCACATAGCTACTGAAGGGAAATGATTGAGACTGAAGGTTCCGACAAGCTGAAACCATTTTAATCGTCTCTTGTCTGTTAGAGACAGAGTCATGGACACTGAATCTATCTGGAAACCTAAAAAGGTGACCCTTGTCTGAGGAATCAAATAACTTTTTGGTAAATTGATCCTCCAACCATGTCTTTAAAGAAACAACACTAGTTGATTTGTGTGAGATTCTGCAGAATGTGAAGGGTGAGCTAGTATCAAGATATTGTCCAAATAAGGAAACACAGCAATACTCTGTTCTCTGATTACAGAGAGTAGGGCACCGAGAACCTTTGAAAAGATTCTTGGAGCTGTCGCTAGGCCAAATGGAAGAGCGACACATTGGTAATGCTTGTCTAGAAAAGAGAATCTCAGAAACTGATAGTGGTCTGGATGAATTGGAATATGAAGATATGCATCCTGTAAGTCTATTGTGGACATATAATGCCCTTGCTGAACAAAAGGCAGAAAAGTTCTTGTAGTCACCATTTTGAAAGTTGGCACTCTTACATAATGATTCAAAATTTCCAGATCCAGAACTGGCCTGAATGAATTTTCTTTCTTTGGGACAATAAATAGATTTGAATAAAACCCCAGACCCTGTTCCTGAAACGGAACTGGTATGATTATTACTGAAAGCTCCAGGTCTGAAACACACTTCAGAAAAGCCTAAGCCTTTACTGGATTTGCTGGGATGCGTGAGTGAAGAAATCTTCTCACAGGAGGTCTTACATCTCACAGGAGGTCTATTCGGTACCCTTGAGAGACAATATTCTGAATACATTGATTTTGGACAGAATCTGCCCAAATGTTTCAGAAGAATCTTAATCTGCCCCCTACCAGCTGAGCTGGAATGAGGGCCGCACCTTCATGCAGACTTGGGGGCTGGCTTTGGTTTCTTAAATGGTTTGGATTTACTCCAACTTGAAGAAAGTTTCCAATTGGAACCAGATTCTTTGGGGGAAGGATTAGGTTTCTGTTCCTTATTTTGTCGAAAGGAACAAAAACGGTTAGAAGCTTTAGATTTAACCTTAGGTCTTTTATCCTGAGGCAAAAAAACTCCTTTTCCCCCAGTGACAGTTGAAATAATCGAATCCAACTGAGAACCAAATAACTTATTACCTTGGAAAGAAAGAGATAGTAATCTAGACTTAGATACCATGTCAGCATTCCAATATTTAAGCCACAAAGCTCTTCTAGCTAAAATAGCTAAAGACATAGATTTAACATCAATTTTGATTATATCAAAAATGGCATCACAGATAAAATGATAAGCATGTTGAAGCAAGCGAACAATGCTAGACAAATCAGGATCCATTTCCTGCTGTGCTAAACTTTCCAACCAAAAAGTTGATGCAGCTGCAACATCAGCCATAGAAATGGCAGGCCTAAGAAGATAGCCAGAATATAAATAAGCTTTCCTTAGATAAGATTCAAGTTTCCTATCTAAAGGATCTTTAAAAGAAGTACTATCTTCCATAGGAATAGTAGTACGTTTATCAAGAGTAGAAATAGCCCCATCAACTTTGGGGATCTTTTCCCAAAACTCCAATCTAACTGCTGGCAAAGGATACAATTTTTTTAAACCTTGAAGAAGGAATAAAAGAAGTACCCGGCCTATTGCATTCCTTAGAAATCATATCAGAAATAGCATCAGGAACTGGAAAAACCTCTGGAGTAACCACAGGAGGTTTATAAACAGAATTTAAACATTTACTAGTTTTAATATCAAGAGGACTAGTTTCCTCAATATCCAATGTAATCAATACCTCTTCTAACAAGGAACGAATATACTCCATTTTAAATAGATAAGTAGATTTTCAGTGTCAATATCTGAGGAAGGATCTTCTGAATCAGAAAGATCCTCATCAGAGGAGGATAATTCAGTATGTTGTCGGTCATTTGAAATTTCATCAACTTTATGAGAAGTTTTAAAAGACCTTTTACATTTATTAGAAGGCGGGATGGCAGACAAAGCCTTCTGAATCGCATCAACAATAAAATCTTTTATATTCACAGGTATATCATGTTGAAGGAACAACAGGCATTGTACTATTACTGATGGACACATTCTCTGCATGCAAAAATTGAAGCAAGCTCCTGAGCGGTAGGCAGCTTCATCAAGGGAATGCAATGTGACATTTTAGAAAAATGGTCAACCACCATAAGGATAAAAGTATTGCCATTGGAAACAGGGAGCTTGACAATGAAGTCCATGGAAAGATGTGTCCAAGGACACTCACCGTTAGCAATAGGTTGAAGAAGACCCACAGGAAGACGTCGAGGAGTCTTATTCTGTGCACAAACTGAGCAGGAGGCAACATACGTAGCAACATCAGAACGAAGACCTGGCCACCAGAATTGTCGAGTGACAGACCAAATCATTTGGTTCTTGCCTGGGTGACCTGCGGCTTTAGGATAGTGGTAAGTGTGCAAAAGTTTAGTTTGAAGATTCTTAGGAACAAAACACTTACCTCTAGGTTTCTCAGGAGGTGCATTGGTTTGTGCAGCCAGGATCTCCTCCCCCCAAGGGAGAAGTCAAATTAGTACGTATGGTAGCCAAAATATGGTCAGGAGGTATAACAGGAGTAGGTACAGACTCCTCCTTGGACAGAGGCAAAAATTGTCGAGAGAGGGCATCAGCCCTAACATTCTTACTACCAGGTAGGTAGGAGACCACATAATTAAACCGAGTCAAAAATAGCGCCCATCTTTCCTGTCGGGGTGACAAACGTTTTGCTTCAGATAGATAAGTTAAATTCTTGTGGTCAGTAAGAATGAGCACTGGCACGCTAGTACCCTCTAGAAGATGCCTACATTCCTTAAGTGCCAAAATTATGGCCAGTAATTCCCTGTCGCCAATTTCATAATTGCAGATAACTTGTCAGAATCCATGGAGAACACTGCAACAGAGATAACATAACCTAGGAAGGTTACTTGAGTCTGATGGAACTCGCATTTCTCGAGTTTACAAAACAGGCCATTCTCGCGTAGTCTCTGAAGAACCTGTGTAACATCAGAACGATGAGCCTCAAGTGTGGGTGAGTGTATGAGGATGTCATCTAAGTACACCACAACACACTGTTGCAACATATCTCGTAGGACATCATTAATAAATTCCTGAAAAACAGCAGGAGCATTACATAGGCCAAAGGGCATTACAAGATACTCATAATGCCCGCTCCTGGTGTTAAATGCTGTTTTCCATTCGTGGCCCTCCTTAATCCTAACGAGATTGTACGCTCCTCTCAAATCAAGTTTAGTAAAGACCATAGCTCCCTTGAGGCGGTCAAAGAGTTCCGTAATAAGCGGAATAGGGTAAGCATTCTTAATGGTAAGACGATTAAGACCCCTATAATCGATACATGGTCTTAACTCGCCACCCTTTTTCTTCACAAAGAAGAAGCCAGCCCCTGCAGGAGAGCAGGATTTGCGGATGATCCCCCACGACAGAGCATCCGCAACGTACTCCTCCATAGCACAATTCTCTGCAACAAACAGAGGGTACACCCGGCCCCGAGGAGGAATGGCTCCGGGTTGCAGGTCTATGGCACAATCGTAAGACCGGTGAGGAGGCAACGTACCGGCACGCACCTTGTCAAACATGTCTAGGAACTCTTGGTACTCCTCTGGCAATTGAGATACCGAGGAAGTGCACAAGACTTTAACTGGTTTCCGAAGACAAGTGGAAATACATTGCAGGGACCACGACAAAATTTTGGACCTGTGCCAGTCAAGACTGGGATTGTGCTTTTGGAGACAGGGATAACCCAGAACAACCGGAAAATGCGGAGAGTTTATCACCTGGAACTGGAAGGTTTCAAAATGGAGAGCCCCAACAGCCAAGGACAACGGAGCAGTTTCGTGAGTAACGAGTGCGGGCTGAAGGGGCCTGCCATCAATGGCCTCAATAGCAAGTGGAACGGACTGAGGCAAAACAGGAATGGAGTGTTTTGATACAAAAGTACTGTCAATAAAATAGCCCGCAGCATGGAGTCAACAAGAGCCTGAGTGACTATGGAGGAGTCCACCCAGGAAAGGACAACTCTGACCAAAGGTTTCTCCTTAAGCGGTTCTGGGGACGAGGATAAACCACCCAAGGTCTGCCCCCGACAGGACCTTAGGTGTGAGCGTTTCCCGGCCGTGTAGGACAAGACTTCAGAAGGTGGCCCTGTAACCCACAATAGAGGCAGAGCCCCTCCCTCCTCCTAAAGGCCCTCTCCGCCGTGGAGAGACGCATGAATCCCAGCTGCATCGGCTTAGCAGTACCTGGTGACTCGGGACCAGGAGGCATGGGAGGAGAGGGAGGCATGGGTGTGAATGAACACGTAGGAGACAACGGAACAGGAGGCTTCTGCAAGCGCTCCTTGAAAGAGGGCCTCTCTCTGAGTCTGATGTCAATTAGGATCAAAAAAGACACCAATGCCTCGAGATGCTCTGGTAAATCTCTGGCATTAACTTCGTCTTTAATCACATCAGAGAGCCCATGAAAGAAGGCGGAAACAAGGGCTTCATTGTTCCAACCTACCTCTGCGGCAAGCGTACGGAACTCAATAGCATACTGAGCAACAGATCTTGTATCTTGCTGAATGGACATGAGTCGTTTAGCAGCAGAGGAGGAGCGAGCCGGAACATCAAATACCCTTCGAAAGGAGGCCACAAATTCAGGGTAATTTGAAATCACAAGTTTATTAGTCTCCCACAAGGGATTAGCCCAGGCAAGAGCTGTGTCAGAGAGTAACGAGATAAGAAATCCCACCTTAGCTCTGTCAAGGGGAAACGCCTGAGGTAACATCTCAAAGTAAATGCCCACCTGGTTCAAAAACCCTCTGCACTGAATAGGATCGCCTCCATATCGCTGAGGTAGAGGTGCAGAATGGACATGCTCCTGGTAGGACTAGGTGCAGCAGCGGAAACAGGAGCAGCCATAACTTGCGGGACACTTTGGTCCAAATGTGCAGTGCGAGTCAGCAGGGTTTGCAGGGCTAGTGCAAATTTATCCAAGCGGTGATACTGTTCATCCATCCTGGAAATGATGGCAGGTAAAGGTTGATTATTTGCACCATCAGGATTCATGGCCTTTGCGTAATGTCAGGGTGCCAGGAATCAGACTGAGACGAGAAGTGCAAAAATAATCACACCTTTATTAATAGTAAAAAGTCCACAAGCCAGTTGTCAAAACCAGAGCTGGTAGTCAGACGAGCCGAGTCAGGAGCCAAAGCGAATAGTCAGACGAGCCGGAATCAGGAACAAGGAAAACAGCAGAGTCAGGAACAAGCCAGGGATCAGGAACCATTAAGGACGTCAGGCAGCCAGGTAATACACAGGAGCTCTCACAAACAGGTCTGAGACAACGCAAAGGCAAAGCATACTGAACAGAGGCCCTTTAAATAATAAGTGATGACATCATAATTCTGTGACTGCATCCTGTCTCACATGGATGATGCACACCAGTCTGGCCATAAAAGGAAGTGCAGGAATTGAGCAGCATCCCCCACAATGCACCATAGTCAGGAAGAGAGGTGAGTAAAATGGCTGCCAGCAGCACATGGCAAACATAACAGGGAGAAAACCCTGACACCTTGGGATCCCTCAGAATCATAGCTATTGTTCCTATTTTGATGTGGTTGTCTTTGGGGTTCAACTTGTTCAGCATTAATATCTTGGGGAGCACTATTTACTTGGGGTGTCTGGTTACCCTGAGAGTATTTTTGCCACTTTTGGTATTTATTTTTACGGGGGTACCGATTACCTTGTGGGTAATTCATCTCTTTAGGGATAATTATTTACCTGCGTATGCCCCCTATTTTGAGTATATTCTCTCTGCGCCTCTGCCCTTGATGGGGGAGGGGCAGAGTTAAAACCAGTGGCGACTCTAGGAACAATATAAAGGGGGGGCACATAATATACCACAGTCAAAAAGGGGGGGGGGCACTAATAAGTTTCACCACTAAATCATACCACTGAAAATAAACTAAATAAATATATATATAAATAAGATTACAAAATACCAGAGTAATGCGGTATGCAATTATACCTTTTTATTGTGCTAACCTAATACTTAAAAGACAAGCTTTCGAGAGTTTTCCTTTCTTCCTTAAGTATTGCTTCAGACCTGAGAAAAAGATGAAAATTCTCAAAAGCTTTTCTTTATAGTTATGTGTTTGTTGGTGTGTGTTACTATCTTATACTAAGTACCAATGTACCAATTTTACAAAGCCAGCCGCTTCCTACTTAAAAATGAAAATTAGGCACACTTATACACAAATATACAATCGGGCACAAACACACATTCAGGCACACAAATAGGCACATTCATACACTCAGACAGACACACTCAAAGATACACACTCAGGCACATTCAGAGAGACACACACACTCAGACACGCCCATTCAGGCTATTAGCAATCACAATTCTATTATGCCCAGGCAGCCAGTACATACTTGAATCTAAGTGATTCCACCATGTTCAGCCCTGTACATGCTGGAATCATTTAGATTCCAGAATCTACAGGCTGTCTGATAGTGATAGCTGTAGAGGGGGGGGGGCTGTATTGGGGGTATAGGGGCTGTAGTGGGGGGATAGAGGCTTAAGTGAGGGGATATAGGCTGCAGTGATGGGATAGGGGCTGTAGTGAGGGGATAGTGGCTTTAGTGAACAGAAAGTGGCTGTAGTGAGGGGATAGGGACTGTAGAGAGGGCATAGGGGCTGTAGTGAGG
>NC_069504.1:468893188-468975688 GCF_027579735.1 Bombina bombina | reverse complement strand
GCATTAATGTGACTAGCTAAGACTACACAGGACTATGGATATAACTTAAAACACCAAATACGTTCTTTAAATTACTAGCTGCAATTTAACTGTAGCAACAAGATATCTTTGATTTAAATATTATATATATATATATATATATATTTAACTTATACTTTACCAAATAACCAAATGAATGTTCAGTTTCTTCTTGTGGGTCATCTAAGAAGGATTTATCCACTATGCGCAAAGGTACAGGCTTTAAAAACTGTTATCTTCCTTTGTTCAAGAAAGTGTCCCAAAATGGCAGAGAATATACTTGGCACAAAGCCTGTGTATTTTCCTCTCCAAAACGTATGCTTCTTTGAGTCTGTTCTTTTTGTCTATTGTGTGTGGCAACCTTTATCAGATAAACCACCTCCTTCTTTTCTTTAATCATTCCCACAAGAGTTTGATAGGCCCTCTGGAGCTTGTCTCTGATTGCCATTAACGGAGATGGTCCCTGATTCGCCCTTGGATCTGAACATATTATAGGTTATTTGGGAAACGCCTTCCTGATTCTAAATACCTTTTGGTTGTAATACCATTTTTGAACTATAGGTGGCAGCAGACAATCAGGAATGCAGTTTCATCATCAACACTGCTAACAGTAAATACAGATTCTTCTATATATTCAAATGTATATTTAGTATATTCACTATTTCTTGATATTAATAAACCTGTCTGGTCACATATCTGTCCCATCTAATACAATCTAACATGCATTCATAGATACCAAACATGAGTATACTTCAATCCTATAATATTTTAGAAAATGCCTTTAAAGTTGCATTTGGTTATTATCTCATATTAATACAAATACAGCACATTTCACATTCAATACATCTCTTGACAGTATCAGTTTTAGTGCATGAAAAACACAATTTATATATAATTTATGGGACAATTTACTGTTTTCTCCTTGGTCTGAAATGAAAGAAACAATGTTGTTATTCTGAAGTAAGTTGGTTAAACATTTAAAATATACAGTTATATATTCACTTTAGATTTAAAGGTATCTTATGCATTAGACATCTCCCCGGTTCATATATATATATATATATATATATATATATATATATATATATATATATATATATATATTTGAAAATTATAGTCAAAACATTTATATTACTTTTTAAGTATGCATTCTGCTATTTGAAATCTAAGTTTTCACCACGTATGGTAAACAGGAGATCCTGAGTATCCAACTCAGCAGGGGATAATCAACTCTTGCATGCAAAGTGGTTCCCCCTGATGAAAACCCTGTTTCTTTTGCATATAGTTAGGCCTCAAAGAGTTCAGTCCCAGACCCAGTGACTGTATATCTACATATGGGGTCATTTACCTGATAACTTTTCTTACATGGAAGAAAGATCAGGAAATCAACTTGAGAGAGCTATGTTTGTGTGTTTAATTATCATTTCAGACTGAGCGACTGTTACTTCCAGGGGGCCTGTAATTTTATTACCCATCTTGGGCAGGAAATCCATTATGGACATACACATCTGAGGGCTCCATAATGCTAACATTTACTTTGAAGTGGCCCATTGGTCTTATCTATACAGAGGTCTAAATCCTTTGTTCTCAACTTGTCTTCAGCAGTGAGGGGGCAGGGGCTATAGTGAGACCAATTCATATCAAATTAGATATTAGCCAAAATGAAATATTATATTCTGTGATACATCTGTAGTTTATTCAATGTTATTTCACAGGTACCCTGACAACCCCTAAACTGCCAAACCCCCACAATGCAAAAAACAACAACTAATATTACAAAAATGTAAAGAATCTAACATTACAAAAAAACAAACAAACACTAAAATTACAGAAAAAAATAAACTTAATTATTTTTAATTTATTTTTAAAAAAAGCCCCCCCAAATATAAACACCCCCTAATCTAACACTAAACTACCAATAGCCTTTAAAAGGGCTTTTTGTGGGGCATTGCCCTAAAGCAATCAACTCCTTTAACCTAAATAAAGTAATAATTACCCCCTAAAAGTAAACCCCCCCACCCACACAACCCCCGAAAAAACAAAATTTATGCTTTCCTGATAAATTTCTTTTTTTCTGGATATGGTGAGTCCACGGCTTGAGTAATTACTGTTAGGAATATCACTCCTGGCCAGCAGGAGGAGGCAAAGAGCACCACAGATAAACTGTTAAAGTGAAGGTAAAGTTCGCTGTATCACAATATTTCAGTATACAGGCTACCCTGAATGAATGGTACTTTCATTCATCTAAATTTTAAAGTGTGTTTTCGCCGTTTTTATGTACCTTCTATCAAGCCGAAAATTCAACCCGTTTTTTTTTTTTTTAACTTGCTGAACAGGTTTTTCCAGCATCCAAATGAAATTCTGGAAGTTAGGCGGCCGTCATTCTACATCATCGCTCTGTTTGACGATCTGTGCATCCCTTCCATTTCTTAGCTCTCACTTTGAAGACAAGTGCGGTCCAGTTTCGCGCATGCGTATTTCAAATGTTTGTTGTTTCCCAGCAATACGTAGCAGGCTTATCAAGCAAAGATTACCGCATGGGCATTGTTGACCGGCGACAAATGTATGCACATGCGCAGTTAGTTTAATCCACGTGAACGCTCCTTGAAGACACGTATAGAGCGGGTGGGACCGCTCTATACGTCATAAGGTCAGAAATCGGGAAATGGCTGATGGGAGGAGTTAGTAATGACACAGTAGGGAAATACAAATCATGTTTATTATATAAATAGATAAAGTTTATGAGAAAAGAAGTTAGCGATTAGATATTTTAGAATGTGAAAAATTCAATAGTGTATACAGATCGTTCAAACTTTACCTTCACTTTAAGTATCACTCCCTTACCCACAACCCCCAGTCATTCGACAGAAGGGAAATGGAGAAAAAGGAGTAACACAAGGTGTAGAGGTGCCTAAGGTTATAGTCAAAAGAACAACTGTCTTAAAATAAATGGTGGGGCCGTGGACTCACCATATCCGGAAAGAAAGAAATTTATCAGATAAGCATAATTTATTTTTCTTTGATAAGATATGGTGAGTCCACTGCTTAAGTAATTACTGTCTTCGGAACCAATACCCAAGCTAGAGGACATGGATAAATAGGGAGGGACAAGACAGGCAGTCCTAAACAGAAGGCACCACCGCTTGAAGAACCTTTCTCCCAAAAGAAGCCTCAGCCGAGGCAAAAGTATCAACTTTGTAAAATTTTGAAAAAAGTATGTAGAGAAGACCAAGTTGCAGCCTTGCAAATTTGTTCCACACAAGCTTCATTTTTGAAAGCCCAAGAAGAGGAAACAGCTCTTGTGGAATGAGCCGTAATTTTCTTTTAGGAGGCTGCTGTCCAGCAGTCTCATAAGCCAGACAAATTATACTTCATAACCAAAAAGAAAGAGTAGTAGCAGTAGCTTTCTGACCTTTAAGTTTCCCAGAGAAACAGACAAAGAGGGCAGAGGGCTGGCGAAAATCCTTAGTCGCCTGTAAGTAGAATTTAAGAGCATGTACAACATCCAAATTGTGTAACAAACGTTCTTTAGAAGAAGGATTATGACACAGAGAGGGAACAACAATTTCCTGATTGATATTTAGATTAGAAACAACCTTAGGAAGGATACCTAACTTAGTATGAAGAACTGCCTTATCGGCATGAAAAATAAGATATGGGGAATCACACTGCAGAGCTGAGAGTTCCGAGACTCTTTGAGCAGAAGAGATAGGAACAAGAAACAAAACCTTCCAAGATAACAACTTAATGTCTGTGGAATGCAACGGCTCAAACGGAGCCAGCTGTAAAACTTTAAGAACAAGGTTAAAGCTCCAAGGAGGAGCAATAGACTTAAAGACAGGCCTGATTTTGCCCAAGGCCTGAGAAAAAGATTGCACATCTGGCACATCCACCAAACGTTTATGTAGTAAAACTGATAAAGCAGAAATCTCACCCTTCAGGGTACTGACTGACAATCCCTTCTCCAGGCCTTCCTGAAGAAAAGATAAAATTCTAGGAATTCTAATTCTACTCCAAGAGTAGCCCTTGGATTCACACCAATAAAGATAAAATAACGCCATATCTTATGGTAAATCTTTTTAGTAACAGACTTGCGAGCCTGAATCATGGTCTCAATGACCACGCTTAGACAGAATTAAGCGTTCAATCTCCAAACAGTCAGCTTCAGAGAAACGAGATTTGGATGAAGGACGGGACCCTGAATCAGGAAGTCCTTACTCAGAGGTAGTCTCCAAGGTGGGAGGGATGACATCTCCACAAGGTCTGCAAACCAGATCCTGCGAGGCCACGCAGGGACTATTAGAATCACTGACACCCTCTCCTGTTTGATACAAGCAATGACTCGTGGAAGGAGAGCAAACTGAGGAAACAGGTATGCCAACCTGAAAACCCAAGGAACCTCCAGAGCATGTATCAGAACGGCCTGTGGATCTCTTGATCTTGAACCGTACCTTGGAAGCTTGGCGTTCTGATGGGACGCCATCAGATCTAACTCTGGCACCCCCATTTGAGCACTAAGCTGGAAAACACCTCTGGATGGAGTTCCCACTCCCTGGGATGAAAAGTCTATCTGCTCAGAAAATCCGCTTCCCAGTTCAGATAGACAGCAATTGTGGGTCTCTGTCCACTGAAGAATCTGAGTAACCTACTTCATGGCTAAGGAACTCCAAGTTCATCCCTGGTGATTGATGTAAGCCACAGAGGTTATGTTGTCTGACTGGAACCTGATAAACTGGGCTGAGGACAACTGAGGCCAAGCCAATAGAGCATTGTAAATTGCCCTCAACTCCAAGATGTTGATGGGAAGAGCAGACTCCTCCCAAGTCCAAAGGCCCTGAGCTTTTAACGAGTTCCAGACTGCTCCCCAGCCCAGCAGGCAGGTGTTCGTGGTCACAATCACCCTGAAAGGTCTCCGAAAGCATGTGCCCTGAGACAGATTTTCTTGAGAAATCATATGCTCTGAGATAGATCCGCATGGTTGCCATTCCATTGTCTGAGCATGCACAACTGGAGAGCTCTCAAATGGAATCGAGTAAAAGGAATGATGTCAATGGAAGCCACCATCAGACCGATTACCTCCATACATTGAGCCACTTAAAGATACAAAAGCCTTAAGAGAGAGGCAAGAGGAAATGATTTTGTTTTTCCTGACCTCTTTCAGAATTTTTTTTTATCAATAAAGAATCTATTATGGTCCCTAAGAACACTACTCTTGTAGCAGGGGAAAGGGAGCTTTTTTCCAGATTCACATTTCATCCATGGGAACAAAGAAAAGACAACAATATCTCTGTGTGAGATTTTGCTAGTTGAAAAGATGGTGCCTTAACCAATATGTCATCCAGGTAGGGGACCACAGCAATTCCACAAGAACGGGTCACTGCCAAAAGAGCCCCCAGAGCCTTTGAAAAAATTCTGGTAATCGTGGCTAGACCAAATGGAAGGGCCACGAACTGGAAATGTTTGTCTAGAAAGGAAACTGTGATGGTTCCTGTGAATAGGAACATGAAGATACGCATCCTTTAGGTCTATGTTTGTCATGAACTGACCCTCTTGTACTAAAGGAAGAATGGAACGTATAGTCTCCATCTTGAAGGATGGAACTTTGAGAAACTTGTTTAGACACTTTGAGTCTAGAATTAGATGGAAAGTTTCCTCTTTTTGGGGAACCACAAATAGGTTGGAGTGGAACCCGAGACCCTGTTCCTGCACTGGAACTATCACTCCCAGGGAGGAAAGATATTTTATACATTTCAAGAATGCCTCTCTCTTTATCTGGTCTGCAGATAATCTTGAGAGAAAGAATCTGCCACTGGCAGGAAAAGTCTTAAATTCCAATTTGTAACCCTGGGATACTATATCCATAGTCCAGGGATCTAGGACATCTCATATCCAGGCTTGAGAAAACTGAGAAAGTCTGCCCCTCACCTGATTCGATCCCAGAACAGGGGCAAACCCTTCATGCTGATTTGAAATTAGCTGCGGGTTTCTTTGATTATTTCCCCTTGTTCCAAGACTGATTGGGTTTCCAAGAAGACTTGGATTGTTCCTGCTTGGAAGAAGAAGCGGAAGGCTTTCCTCTGAAGTTACAAAAGGAACGAAAATTACTCTGATGTCCTTTAGGCCTATTCTTCTTATCTTGAGGTAGAAAAGACTCTTTTCCACCCGTAATATCAGAGATAATTTCTGCCAAACTGGGTCCAAACAAGCTTTTGCCCTTGTAAGGAATCGCCAGAAGCTTGACTTTAGAGGAAGCATCCCCAGACCAGGATTTCAACCATAACGCCCTGCGGGCTAGGACATAAAAACTAGAAGTTTTAGCTCCTAGTCTAACAACCTGTAAAATGGGATCTGCAATAAAGGAATTAGCCAACTTAAGAGCTTTAATCCTATCTTGAATTTCTTCCAAGGAAGTCTCTACTTGAAGAGAATCAGACAAGGCGTCAAAACAATAAGATGCCGCACTAGTGGAGATGTTGATGAACATAAATATTTTTCAAATAAACCTCCAGCTTCTTGTCCATCGGATCCTTAAAAGAGCAGCTATCCTCAATAGGAATAGTGGTTCTCTTATCCAGAGTGGAAATGGCCCCTTCAACTTTGGGTACATTATACCAAGGGTCTTTAATGGAGTTCTTGACAGGAAACATTTTCTTAAAAATGGGAGGCGGGGAAAAAGACACCCCTGGTTTCTCCCATTCCTGTGAGATAATCTCCCTAGCACGGTCCGGCACAGGAAAAACCTCCGAAGTGGAAGATTCATCAAAGAAACTATTAAGTTTACTAGATTTCTTAGGAGTGACAATGACAGGGGTATCGGAGTCATCTAAAGTAGCTAAAACCTCCTTTAACAATACACGAAGGTGTTCAAGCTTAAATCTGAAGGATACCACCTCAGTCTTAGAAGAAGGAATTATACTGTCCGAATCTGAGATTTCACCCTCAGAAAGTCCTGATGTATCTTCCTCATCAGACTTATGAGAAAGGGCAACTTAGGAAGCAGAACTGAGGACAGGCACCTTACTTTCTGAATTTCTAGATTTCCTCTTGCGTTTTCCCTGTAATCAGGGAATGGCAGCAAATGCTGCAGATACCGCTGAAGATACCTGGGCAGCAATTTCTGCTTTTAAATAAACTCCACTAGGAGTTATAGAGGAAACGCAAGGCACTGCATGTGATGCCATTGAGGCTTGGGACGTAGCAGGAGAAAGTTGAGGTATTATTTTAACAGCATCATCCTGAGAGACATTAGGCTAAAAAATGTTACCTTTATTTTGCAAGGTTTTCTTGACACATGAAGAACAAAATTGCATAGGGGCTGCAATTTGTGCATCTAAACATTATAAGCATGAATTTGTGAGAGCATAATAAGCATGAATTCATGAGAGCAGGCTCTTGCTCCTTATTAGACATGTTGTGAAACAGTAAATAAACTTGTACAGATACGTTTCAAAAATTTTAATATTCAATTAAAATAAGCGAAGGAAAAAATTAATTTTAAAAAGTATCCCAAATTAGGATCGATCCCCAGCTAAAATTATGTGAGAAAAGTTAAGAAAAGAACATTTAATAAACAACTTTTTCCTCAGAAACGTTATGAAGTAAAGCCGGTCATGTGACCGCAACTGCCGAGCTCACTGCTGCAACACAGAGAGGCACTAAAAATAGCTTCCTGGTACACTGAGTACCAGGAAATAACCGTTTTTTCAAACCAGACAGTTTAAAATGTTGCATCAGTTTATTTTAAAGCAAAGGGGAAATGAATAAGCTGCTGAAATAGAAAATTCAGCCTTACTTTCAGTTTAAACTTGAATTGTTTTATCAAGCAAATATGTGTCAGAAAATAAAGCCTATTAAAAACATTTTACCCTTTCTTTTTATAAGAGTTTAACTGTTAGTACACATGCTACAGTGCCTGCTTCATGCCCCAGTGTAACCCATACAACAGGGTTATCTATGTCCCAATAAAAAAGCAGTGTCTTTTAATTTATGCATGGAAGAAAAAGCACTTACCTGCTCCGCTGTCCGGCATGTAGACAGTTACAAGGTATGAGAAGACACAGTTCTTGACTTCACAGAGACCTTTGAAAAAGAAAGAACAGAGTCTGGGGCAGCAATTGTTAGGAACACTCAGTAAGTACCTCTTTACAAGTTCCTAACTGCTTTAATCCACCACTACCGGACTGCAAGGAATGACGTGGAATACGGCTATACCCCAAAACTTGCTTGTAGATGAAATCAAAATTTTTCTTCAGACACCTAAACTTCACCTCCTCCATGCACCAAAGGCAAAGAGAATGACTGGGGGTTGTGGGTAAGGGAGTGATCCATAACAGTTTAACTGTGGTGATCTTTGCCTCCTCCTACTGGCCAGGAGTGATATTCCCAACAGTAATTACTCAAGCCGTGGACTCACTATATCTTAGGAACAAAATAAAAAACCTAAGTCTAAAAAAAACTTAAGCTACCCTTTGCCCCATAAGGGGCATTTGTATGGGCATTGCCCTTAAAAGGGAAATCAGCTCTTTTGCTGCCCATTAAAAAAATAAAAATCCGTAATCTAAAGATAAAGCCCACCCAAAAAAACAAACAAAAAAAACCCCCTAAATCTAACCCTCAAATAGGTACTCACAGTTCCTGAAGTCCGTCGGTGAAGGTCTTCATCCAGGCTGCGACATCTTCATCCAGAGCGAAGGCGGCACGGAGCGGAGGTAACCATGGAGCAGGACCGGCGTGGAAGTTCCTCTTCATGCGGTCGCCGCCGCACACTGAAGATTGAATGAAAGGTACCCCATTTATATTGGGGTACCTTGCATTCCTATTTGCTGAAGTGTTATACAATGTTGCAGATACTGCTTGTGACGAACCAAGGTTATCCAACCCTGCACCAGTCACTTATTTGGCACAGAAAGGGTTTTCAGCCCCCTTTTCTGTCACCTATAGCTCAAATGCTGCCACCACTTAAAATATATTAAAGGGAAAATCTTAAGGAAAACCCCAGACTTTACACATTAACTCTAAAAATACAATTTAGCAGAAAATAACCTAAAATTATACAGTTCTACTATTCCAGTCTCTTTCAGTAAAGTGGTTCAATTATTAGACAAAGGCCAAACTTAATAAAGGAATTATTTATTATGCCAAAAATATTATGCACAATGCATTAATAATAAAAAGTTGTTACAAATAAAATTACACACGCAAACAGTGTTTTAAAATAAAAAGGAGAAAAACAGAATTGAATACTTTACTAGCTTCAAGATCTGCGCCAGGGGAATGGCAAGAAAATGATGGCTCCTTACTTCTGTACAGCAGCTCCCCTTGTAAGAATGACAATCTTATTGTTAAAAAATAAGATTCTTAAACCTACTTCTCAGAGATCATGTTGCTTAAGCACACCCTCCTGGGCGGGCTAAGAAACCCCACTGTCTTTACAACCTTCAATAGACTAAATTTCTTGCCTGAATTTATACAATCCATTATCATTCCTGCTAGGTAAGAAATTTCTATATTTACATATTTAGAACCTCTTAGTTTTATTGGGAGAACCAGTTTGATATCAAATATGCCATAGGTTGTCATATTTACCTGCCGTTAAGGTTATAACACTTTTAACCCACATATGTACATAATATACCAATGTCCTGTCAGTGACCTGGTCAGTTTTTGTAATGAAGGGCCTGTTTTGCATCATGCATTCTATTGACAGCTTAAGCCATAAACTTTATCCTGTGTATCTCTGTGACTAAGAGCTTCAGTGATTTTATGACTCAATGCATACACACTAGCATTTGGTGGCTAGTTAGAGGGTTCTGGCACTTCAAAGAAAATACAAACACAATTCTTCTTGAAAACAAATAACTGTTTTGAGTGCAAGCTGCACAAAGTTAACTCCTTAGGAGCTGAATCCTGAGATATTTGTGACACTGCTGAAGACACATGCATGCTCCTAAGCTCCTATCAGCCTACCTAGGTTTACTCTTCAACAAAAGGTGACAAGAGAACAAAGCACATTTGATGATAAAAGTAAATTAGAAAGTTGTTTGAAATTGCATGATCTATCACAATCATGACTGTTTAATTTTTACTTTACTGTCCCTTTAAATGTTTTATAGAACTGATTCTGTATTTGAACACCTGACAACAACAATTACATGCAGTATATATGAAGCATAAAAGGAGCAATTTCACATATTTTTTTAAAACATATTTTATAACAAATATGGCGAAATGACAAAATAGACACATAGTTTACAAGCAAATATACAAACATTCGTATGTTTTTTTTGTGCAAATATACAAGCGTTTGTTTGATTTTCGCTTCATGTAAAAATCAAGTAATATACTTCCATTTGCTGGAATTAAATGATGTGTATTTTTTCCATTTCTTTTCGAATAAGCATGAAAATACACAGATAGCTTAATAAAAGTGTATTGATGCAAATGGTAAACCCGTGTGTTTAAAACTATTCAGAGTATCTTTTTGAATCTCCATGTATACGAATTTCAAGCAATGGCTCATTCAGCTAACTATTCTTAAAGGGACAGTCTACTCCAGATTTTTTTATTGTTTAAATAGATAGATAATCCCTTTATTACCCATTCCCCTGTTTTGCATAACCAACATGGTTATATGAATATACTTTTTACCTCTGTGGTTACCTTGAATCTAAGGCTTTGCAGACTGCCCCCTTATTTTAGTTATTTTCACAAACTTGCATTTTAGCCAATCAGTGTCCTCTCATAAGTAACTCCCCAGCGTGAGCATAATGTTATCTATATGGCACACATGAACTAACGTCCTCTAGCTGTGAACAACTGTCAAATGCACTGAGATGGAAGGTGGCCTTTAAGGGCTTAAAAATTAGCATATGAGCCTACCTATGTTTAGCTTTCAACTAAGAATACCAAGAGAACACAGCAAATTTGATGATAAAAGTGATGTTTAAAATTGAATGCTCTATATGAATCATGAAACTTTCATTTTGACTAGACTGTCCCTTTAAAGGGACACTGGACCCAATTTTTTTTCCGTGACTCCGTGATAGAGCAGGAAATTTTAAGCAACTTTCTAATTTACTCCTTTTATCAATTTTCTTCGTTCTCTTGCTATCTTTATTTGAAAAAGAAGGCATCTAAGCTAAGGAGCCAGCCAATTTTTGGTTCAGGCACTGGACAGCACTTGTTTATTGGTGGGCAAATTTATCCACCAATCAGCAAGAACAACCCATGTTGTTCACCGAAAATGGGCCGGCATCTAAACTTAAATTCTTGCTTTTCAAATAAAGATACCGAGGGAATGAAGAAAAGGCAATAATAGGAGTAAATTATAAAGTTGCTTAAAATTGCAGTGCCATCAAATTTCTATCTCTACAAGTATTTCCACTGACCACAGGAAGTAAGCTGCTGTGATATACAACCTAGATATTAATTGGCTTTAATTACAGGAACATGTATGTCCCTGTAAGTACCCTTAAATATTTATATGTGTTTAATGAAATATTTTTTCCCTACAGATGTATTGATAATTACACTGGTGTTCGTTGTGAAGGCATCTTTCTATCTAGTGAGAAAGCTCAACCCAGAAGTGAATTTTTTGTTAATTTCCTTGTTTTGGCAGTTTTCTTGGTGCTTCTGTTTTTTGGATTTATATTTTTTCTGTGCAGGTAAGGGCAGCACATTACCAGTAATTAAATATTTACCTTAATGGGATATGAAACCCAAATGTTTACTTTCATGATTCAGATAGAGCATGCAATCAACTTTCTAAATTACTGCTATTATCAATTTTTCTTTGTTCTCTTGGTATCTTTATTTGAAAAGCTGGAATTTAAGCTTGCAAGCCGGCCCATTTTTGGTTCAGAACCCTGAGTAGCGCTAGCTGACTGGTGGCTACATTTACAGTCCATGCGGTACAGCACAGTGATAATGGGTGGTGCAAGCTGCAGGGGTACCACACAAATCCCCAACAATATAACGGAGACTCAGTTTCCTAATGGAATGAATAAAGAATATGACCTTTCGGTCTTCCTTTGATCTACCTCTATTGTGAACTATAATTATATAACATTGATATTTTGTACTCTGTATTCTGTACTTTTGCTATATGCAACATTGTATAATTGATTTTATTTGCATGCACTTTTTGTATTTTGTCACTAGATGGCGCATCCTTTTTTAGTCAGGTAATACTGAAACACTATCTGTGATTTTGCAGCTAAAAAGTTAATTAGTAGGTGTGGTTTGTAACCTCTAACCCTTTATTAAGGTGTGTTACCTGCATTTGTGTATTGACATGACTAAGGACTAGAGGTCCGAGACGTTGTCTTTCTTTTTTTTGAAGTCCCAATAAAGATGACATTTTTTGCATAAGAGGTTGGTGGCTACATTTAGCTACCAATCAGCAAGTGCTACCCAGGTGCTGAACTAAAAATGGACTGCCTCCTAAGCTTACATTCCTGCTTTTCAAATAAAGAGAACATTGTCTGAATCATTTAAGTAAACATTTGGGTTTCATATCCCTTTAATGTCAGGAAATGAGAAGTTACTGTTCACTGTATTTTAATAACCATACATTTTGAATTCCTAAAACTTTAGAAGGAAATCAAAGAATCGGAGTTAAGAACCATAACTGGAAATGATGGCATCTGAAAGACGTACAAGATAATTAGAGGTAGGAAATCTGATGTCTGATATGGCCTTGGTTTTCTAACCTAACAATAGCTTGCATTTTTCTTTAAAGTCACTTGTTGGTTTGTATTATAGATGATAATCAAGTCACAACCACAAGCAATTATCCTGTAATTCGTAGCAATTTGCAACAGTCAAAACATAGGCACCCAAATAATGATACCTGCGTAACGGCAGCCTTTACCATACTGTAATAACATTAAATTTCAATAAGAGTCCTTATAGACATTTTTCCATTGAATCTAAGCCTTGATGCCATTGCATATTGTCTGCTGTAATGCTGCGTGCTTTGATAGCTGCTTGTCAAATTAGAAGTGAGCAGGTGTTGTCATGAGAACACTGCCACTTGTAAAGGCTGATAGTATGAAGAGCACCCTCCAGCATTCCGTACTTTAGGGGCCCACAAAAAAAGGTTTTCAGTTCTTTACAAGGAGAAGAAGAAAAAAAAACTTTTGGGTTCTTCAGCAAACTGGAAAAAATATATATTTTTACTATGGGACTGAAACATTTTTGACAATCACAATCTAATTTTCAGGAGACTTTTCAACATCTTTTCAAGACCAGATTTAACTTTCTTTTTAAATTCAACACCTCAAGGCACTTGAATGGCATTTTGGTCATCTTTACAAGTATAAAAGAAAAGAGAGAAAAAAAAAAAAAAAAAAGGGCGCTAAGATGCTGAAGATACCAATAATAATAAGTTTTAATAGATCAGTCTTAAAAACCGTAAAGTACTTAATTAACTGGGTCGTCTCCCAGTATTAAAATATAACAGATAGAACAAACAGTTATCATAATGTGCAATAAATAAAATACTGTGCTAAATAAAAAACATAATTTATGTAAGAACTTACCTGATAAATTCATTTCTTTCATATTAGCAAGAGTCCAAGAGCTAGTGACGTATGGGATATACATTCCTACCAGGAGGGGCAAAGTTTCCCAAACCTCAAAATGCCTATAAATACACCCCTCACCACACCCACAAATCAGTTTAACGCATAGCCAAGAAGTGGGGTGATAAGACAAAAGTGCGAAAGCATAAAAAATAAGGAATTGGAATAATTGTGCTATATACAAAAAAATCATAACCACCACAAAAAGGGTGGGCCTCATGGACTCTTGCTAATATGAAAGAAATGAATTTATCAGGTAAGTTCTTACATAAATTATGCTTTCTTTCATGTAATTAGCAAGAGTCCATGAGCTAGTGACGTATGGGATAATGACTACCCAAGATGTGGATCTTCCACGCAAGAGTCACTAGAGAGGGAGGGATAAAATAAAGACAGCCAATTCCGCTGAAAATAATCCACACCCAAAATAAAGTTTAAATCTTATAATGAAAAAAACTGAAATTATAAACAGAAGAATCAAACTGAAAGAGCTGCCTGAAGTACTTTTCTACCAAAAACTGCTTCAGAAGAAGAAAACACATCAAAATGGTAGAATTTAGTAAAAGTATGCAAAGAAGACCAAGTTGCTGCTTTGCAAATCTGATCAACCGAAGCTTCATTCCTAAACGTCCAGGAAGTAGAAACTGACCTAGTAGAATGAGCTGTAATCCTTTGAGGCAGAGTTTTACCCGACTCGACATAAGCATGATGAATTAAAGATTTCAACCAAGATGCCAAAGAAATGGCAGAGGCCTTCTGACCTTTCCTAGAACCAGAAAAGATAACAAATAGACTAGAAGTCTTTCGGAAATTCTTAGTAGCTTCAACATAATATTTCAAAGCTCTAACTACATCCAAAGAATGCAATGATCTCTCCTTAGAATTCTTAGGATTAGGACATAATGAAGGAACCACAATTTCTCTACTAATGTTGGTAGAATTCACAACCTTAGGTAAAAATGTAAAAGAAGTTCGCAACACCGCCTTATCCTGATGAAAAATAAGAAAAGGAGACTCACAAGAAAGAGCAGATAATTCAGAAACTCTTCTAGCAGAAGAGATGGCCAAAAGAAACAAAACTTTCCAAGAAAGTAATTTAATGTCCAATGAATGCATAGGTTCAAACGGAGGAGCTTGAAGAGCCCCCAGAACCAAATTCAAACTCCAAGGAGGAGAAATTGACTTAATGACAGGTTTTATACGAACCAAAGCTTGTACAAAACAATGAATATCAGGAAGATTAGCAATCTTTCTGTGAAAAAGAACAGAAAGAGCAGAGATTTGTCCTTTCAAGGAACTTGCAGACAAACCTTTATCCAAACCATCCTGAAGAAACTGTAAAATTCTCGGAATTCTAAAAGAATGCCTGGAAAAATGATGAGAAAGACACCAAGAAATGTAAGTCTTACGGACTCTATAATATATCTTCCTAGATACAGATTTACGAGCCTGTAACATAGTATTAATCACAGACTAAGAATCAAGCGTTCAATCTCCATACCTTCAAATTTAAGGATTTGAGATCCTGATGGAAAAAAGGACCTTGCGACAGAAGGTCTGGTCTTAACGGAAGAGTCCACGGTTGGCAAGAGGCCATCCGGACAAGATCCGCATACCAAAACCTGTGAGGCCATGCTGGAGCCACCAGCAGAACAAACGAGCATTCCTTCAGAATCTTGGAGATTACTCTTGGAAGAAGAACTAGAGGCGGAAAGATATAGGCAGGATGATACTTCCAAGGAAGTGACAATGCATCCACAGCCTCTGCTTGAGGATCCCTGGATCTGGACAGATACCTGGGAAGTTTCTTGTTTAGATGAGAAGCCATCAGATCTATTTCTGGAAGTCCCCACATTTGAACAATCTGAAGAAATACCTCTGGGTGAAGAGACCATTCGCCCGGATGTAACGTTTGGCGACTGAGATAATCCACTTCCCAATTGTCTATACCTGGGATATGAACCGCAGAAACTAGACAGGAGCTGGATTCCACCCATACCAGTATCCGAGATACTTCTTTCATAGCTAGAGGACTGTGAGTCCCTCCTTGATGATTGATGTATGCCACAGTTGTGACATTGTCTGTCTGAAAACAAATGAACGATTCTCTCTTTAGAAGAGGCCATGACTGAAGAGCTCTGAAAATTGCACGGAGTTCCAAAATATTGATTGGTAATCTCACCTCCTGAGATTCCCAAACCCCTTGTGCTGTCAGAGACCCCCAAACAGCTCCCCAACCTGTCAGACTTGCATCTGTTGAAATTACAGTCCAGGTCGGAAGAACAAAAGAAGCCCCCTGAACTAAACGATGGTGATCTGTCCACCACGTCAGAGAGTGTCGTACAATTGGTTTTAAAGATATTAATTGAGATATCTTTGTGTAATCCCTGCACCACTGGTTCAGCATACAGAGCTGAAGAGGTCGCATGCGAAAACGAGCAAAGGGGATCGCGTCCGATGCAGCAGTCATAAGACCTAGAATTTCCATGCATAAGGCTACCGAAGGGAATGATTGTGATTGAAAGTTTCGACAAGCTGAGATCAATTTTAGACGTCTCTTGTCTGTCAGAGACAGAGTCATGGACGCTGAATCTATCTGGAAACCTAAAAAGGTTACCCTTGTCTGAGGAATCAATGAACTTTTCGGTAAATTGATCCTCCAACCATGATCTTGAAGAAACAACACAAGTCGATTCATATGAGATTCTGCTAAATGTGAAGACTGAGCAAGTACTAATATATCGTCCAAATAAGGAAATACCACAATACCCTGTTCTCTGATTACAGACAGAAGGGCACCGAGAACCTTTGTAAAAATTCTTGGAGCTGTTGCTAGGCCAAACGGCAGAGCCACAAACTGGTAATGCTTGTCTAGGAAAGAGAATCTCAGAAACTGATAGTGATCTGGATGAATCGGAATATGCAGATATGCATCCTGTAAATCTATTGTGGACATATAATGCCCTTGCTGAACAAAAGGCAGGATAGTCCTTATAGTTACCATTTTGAATGTTGGTATCCTTACATAACGATTCAATATTTTTAGATCCAGAACTGGTCTGAAGGAATTCTCCTTCTTTGGTGCAATGAAGAGATTTGAATAAAACCCCAGCCCCTGTTCCAGAACTGGAACTGGCATAATTACTCCAGCCAACTCTAGATCTGAAACACATTTCAGAAATGCTTGAGCCTTCGCTGGATTTACTGGGATTTAGATAGAGGAAAGAAAAAATCTCTTTGCAGGAGGCCTTATCTTGAAGCCAATTCTGTACCCTTCTGAAACAATGTTTTGAATCCAAAGATTGTGAATTGAATTGATCCAAATTTCTTTGAAAAATCGTAATCTGCCCCCTACCAGCTGGGCTGGAATGAGGGCCGCACCTTCATGTGGACTTGGGAGCTGGCTTTGGTTTTCTAAAAGGCTTGGATTTATTCCAAACTGGAGATGGCTTCCAAACTGATACCGCTCCTGTGGGTGAAGGATCAGGCTTTTGTTCCTTATTGTGACGAAAGGAATGAAAACGATTATTAGACCTAAATTTACCTTTAGATTTTTTATCCTGTGGTAAAAAAGTTCCTTTCCCTCCAGTAACAGTTGAGATAATAGAATCCAACTGAGAACCAAATAATTTATTACCCTGGAAAGAAAGGGAAAGCAAAGTTCCAAGTTTTAAGCCATAAAGCTCTTCTAGCTAAAATAGCTAGAGACATATACCTGACATCAACCCTAATGATATCAAAGATGGCATCACAAATAAAATTATTAGCATGTTGAAGAAGATTAACAATGCTATGAGAATTATGATCTGTTACTTGTTGCGCTAAAGCTTCTAACCAAAAAGTTGAAGCTGCAGCAACATCCGCTAAAGATATAGCAGGTCTAAGAAGATTACCTGAACATAAGTAAGCTTTTCTTAGAAAGGATTCAATCTTCCTATCTAAAGGATCCTTAAAGGAAGTACTATCTGCCGTAGGAATAGTAGTACGTTTAGCAAGAGTAGAGACAGCCCCATCAACTTTAGGGATTTTGTCCCAAAATTCTAATCTGTCAGATGGCACAGGATATAATTGCTTAAAACGTTTAGAAGGAGTAAATAAAGTACCCAAATTATTCCATTCCCTGGAGATTACTTCAGAAATAGCATCAGGGACAGGAAAAACTTCTGGAATAACTACAGGAGATTTAAAAACCTTATTTAAACGTTTAGATTTAGTATCAAGAGGACCAGAATCCTCTATTTCTAATGCAATTAAGACTTCTTTAAGTAAAGAACGAATAAATTCCATTTTGAATAAATATGAAGATTTATCAGCATCAACCTCTGAGACAGAATCCTCTGAACCAGAGGAACCATTATCAGAATCAGAATGATGATGTTCATTTAAAAATTCATCTGAAAAATGAGAAGTTTTAAAAGACCTTTTATGTTTACTAGAAGGAGGAATAACAGACATAGCCTTCCTAATGGATTTAGAAACAAAATCTCTTAAGTTAACAGGAACACTCTGAGTATTAGATGTTGATGGAACAGCAACAGGTAATGTAACATTACTAAAGGAAATATTATCTGCATTAACAAGTTTGTCATGACATTCATTACAAACAACAGCTGGAGGAATAGATACCACAAGTTTACAGCAGATACACTTAGCTTTGGTAGCTCCAGCACCCGGCAGCGATTTTCCAGAAGTATCTTCTGACTCAGTGTCAATCTGGGACATCTTGCAATATGTAATAGAAAAAACAACATATAAAGCAAAATTGATCAAATTCCTTAAATGACAGTTTCAGGAATGGGAAAAAATGCTAGTGAACAAGCTTCTAGCAACCAGAAGCAATAAATAATGAGACTTAAATAATGTGGAGACAAAAGTGACGCCCATATTTTTTATTGCCAAAAAAGACGCCCACATTATTTGGCGCCTAAATGCTTTTGGCGCCAAAATGACGCCGCATCCGGAACGCCGACACTTTTGGCGCAAAAAACGTCAAAAAATGACGCAACTTCCGGCGACACGTGTGACGCCGGAAACAGAAAAAAAAAATTGCGCCAAAAAAGTCCGCGCCAAGAATGACGCAATAAAATGAAGCATTTTCAGCCCCCGCGAGCCTAATAGCCCACAGGGAAAAAGTCAAATTTTAAGGTAAGAAAAAAATTGATTAATTCATATGCATTATCCCAAATATGAAACTGACTGTCTGAAATAAGGAACGTTGAACATCCTGAGTCAAGGCAAATAAATGTTTGAATACATATATTTAGAACTTTATATAAAAGTGCCCAACCATAGCTTAGAGTGTCTCAGAAAATAAGACTTACTTACCCCAGGACACTCATCTACAAGTAGTAGAAAGCCAAACCAGTACTGAAACGAGAATCAGTAGAGATAATGGTATATATAAGAGTATATCGTCGATCTGAAAAGGGAGGTAAGAGATGAATCTCTACGACCGATAACAGAGAACCTATGAAATAGACCCCGTAGAAGGAGATCATTGAATTCAAATAGGCAATACTCTCCTCACATCCCTCTGACATTCACTGCACGCTGAGAGGAAAACCGGGCTCCAACCTGCTTCGGAGCGCATATCAACGTAGAATCTAGCACAAACTTACTTCAGCACCTCCATAGGAGGCAAAGTTTGTAAAACTGAATTGTGTGTGTGGTGAGGGGTGTATTTATAGGCATTTTAAGGTTTGGGAAACTTTGCCCCTCCTGGTAGGAATGTATATCCCATATGTCACTAGCTCATGGACTGTTGCTAATTACATGAAAGAAACATATTTGATGCATAAAATAAAACACGGCACTACAGGTTGAGGCACTATGCAAATAATCTCACCTTGCAGCAGTGAGCAGATATAAAGTATCTGTGTGCGCAATTCAGATGCGACAAGGCCCACTGCTTAAGCGTTCCTTATAAATATACACACAGTTCAGCGTGATCTGCAAAGCTTATCAAGGGACCCACAAAAGGAATTCCAACTTGCAACTTTTCCTCAAAGGGACATGAAACCCAAGATTGTTGTTTCATGATTTAGATAGAGGATACAATTTTAAACAACACTCCAATTTACTGCTAATATCTATTTTACTTCATTCTTTAGATATCCTTTGTTAAAGAAACAGAAATGCACATGGGTGAGCCGATCACATAAAGCATCTATGTGCAGCCACCAATCAGCAGCTACTTTATGTATGCTTTCAACAAAGGATATCAAGAGAATGAAGCAAATGAGATAACAGAAGTAAATTGGTAAGTTGTTTAAAATTGAATGCTCTTTTGAAATCATGAAAGAAAAACTTTTGGTTTCATGTTCCTTTAACGTACCACCTTCCAGTCAGTTCATGGCTATAACTTAGGTAAACAGATGCACAGTACCTTGAGGGCTCTTCAGTGGCTACAATCCAAAGCAGATTCCAGTGACCCCGGCTGCTTCTCAGCGTCATCACACAAGGGAAATCTCGCTTACGATAGTACTTGTCTATGCCGTGCCTCTCATTGGGGTTTTACTCTCAAAGTGTTGGTATCCAAATGTGGACTGAAGGAACAATATCAGTATGGTCTCAATCTGAATCACTTTTCCTGCTCTTTAGTGCTTCGGCATGCAGAGAAAAGAATTTCAATTACAACATAAAAGTTAGTTAGTAACCCGGGTTACAATATGATGATATCAGAGACAGCTATGAACTGCTCAGACCTTTACAAGTATTACAAATGACAATATAGTAATTTAGAAAAAATACCCGGTATACCCATCATGCATACAATTGGCATACAGATGCTTAAGCAGTGGTGAGGATGGATTCGGATTGCAATAGGTTCATCTCATAGATGTAAGTGAACATTTAGCTCCCAAAGAGAACAAAAGGTTTATTCAAGAGTACTTTACTGCTCAAGTACTAACACTCGAAAAGTCCTTTTCGGGAAATTTTCTGTTGAAAAGCAGTTTGCAGCTGCAGGCTTTTACCCACTTGCAGTGTGATCACTTGGAAAACACACTGACCAATTCAGCTTGAAAGCAAAAAACTATAAAGGAGAGCAAATCACTGTAGATTGTAATCAACTTCTAAATTACTTATAATGAACTTCTAAATGAATTATAATTAGATCCTTTGTGGGTATCCGAATGCAAAAGTAGGTGGTTGCTCATGCCGTTCAGCTATTTTCGGAGTCAGATTTATTTTTGTGAAAGATCACCACACTGAGATGGATTTGCACAGATCTTAGAGTGGTGCTCTTTCACAAAAAGAAATCTGGCTCCGAAAAGAGCAGAGTGGCCACCTACTTCCATTTTCGGCTCTTTACAAAGGACCCGAATGCACATGTCTACTTATAATATGCCCCTGAAAATCCTGAAGCTCTTGGGCTGGTTGTCTGTTTTCTCACAGCCTGTCTCAGCCATTGTCTTTATTTAAAAATAAAGGGAGACTGACCATCTTCCATTGGTTAAAGCACCCCTCCAAGCTCAGTTGTTCTCATGACATTGTATTGGAATTGTGTATAAAGCCAGGGGGTCTCATTCTCATATAAAGAATTAAAGCAGGAATGATTCAGCCCATAAAGGCAAAGCATTGTAGTGTTAGGACCAGCCAACGTTGGGAAACCTTGTAAATTGGTTATTGGCTTAAGCAGCAATATTGTGTGACAAAGATACACATTTTAATATAAGTGCATAGGGGATTTTTTTCCAGACAATTTTTCAACATTTAGAAAGGTTTTGTTTGCATTTGCAAATGTATGTGCGCCAATACTCTTTGTTTTATTTTATTACAGCATGTCAGAACGCACAGCACAACAGGCTCAGTCTCATATTGTGCAGTGAGTTTCACGGTTGCACAGGCCCCACCTACATAATGGCTTGCCCCTTTTGGCCTACTTGCCAGTGGCCCACTTAGCCTCAGTGCCGTTAACCCTATTCGAGACATTGTGTCACAATTGCATCATTTTTTTTAAAAAAATGATAGCAACTTTATATAAACTTTTACATGATCTCTCCTCCCAATCTCTCCCGTCTTATGTCATATCCTGGAATAGAGACCTTCATACTGAAATCACAGCAGAACAATTGCAAAATATATTTATAGCTATTAAAAAATCCTCCTTATCAGTATATACTCTGGAAACCAATTTTAAATTATTGTTGAGGTGGTATTTAACTCCAAAACGGCTTAATACTATTTATCCCTTGGTTTCTAATTTATGTTGGAGAGGATGTGGAGTAACTGAAACTGCAATTAGAAAAAAACATATTAAGTCAAAATGGGGAACTTTTTTTTTAATGTTGAATTTTATTGAAAAGAAACTATTTAAACATTATGATGTGTTAGTAGTGGTCTCGCCTGGGGCTTTCTCTGGATATAGAGCCTATTACGTTTTTTTTAATTTTTTTATTATTATTTTCTTACTTTGACGCATATACTCGACTAAAAATCAGATTTTGTCTGATGATTTTTCAAAAGGTATTTCTTATATGAAAGATACATTTTCACAAATTGTCCTTTCTTTCTGGTTTCCCTTTTCTTTCCAATGTATGAGTAATGTTCACCTTTATCGACCTTAAAGGGACCTATAACACCTTCTAAAAATTGTTTAAACTAACTTATATTTACTAATAATAACAAAGTAATCATGAATCCCTATTCTTGCCGCTCAGTTTACCCCAAACAGTTCAATAAAAGTGTCTTTAATTAGACTGCTGATCTGCCGCTTGGTGATGCTATGTAGGCCACCATATTGCCGCACAGGCACAGCAGTCACGTGATTGTGCATGGCAGATAATGTTATTAAGTTTAGAGAAGGATTACCAGAATGCTCTCTCACAGTGGTGCTAAGTGAGTGCTGTAATTAGCTGTATGAACACTTTTCATATGTGCCTCTTATTTATATAAATAAATATTCTGTTGTGCATGCATTTTATTAATTTCAAAGAACTCAAAACTTTTTCTAAGCTAGTAGAAATACGTCTGACTGCACTATTGAGAGGAACTGTTGTTTTAGTTAATAGCAACAGCTGATGCTGCACGGAGGGGAAAGGAATGAGCTGAAGATACATGGAGGGGGGAGTTGCATGCTCCGTGGGAAGAAGAGAGCTGAATAACGCTGCAATTACATTTACTAGAAGATTTATGCACAAGTGCATAAATCTTCTTGCACTTGTGCATAAATCTTCTAGTAAATGTAATTGCAGCGTTATTCAGCTCTCTTCTTCCCACGGAGCATGCAACTCCCCCCTCCGTGTATCTTCAGCTCATTCATTTCCCCTCCGTGCAGCATCAGCTGTTGCTATTAACTAAAACAACAGTTCCTCTCAATAGTGCAGTCAGACGTATTTCTACTAGCTTAGAAAAAGTTTTGAGTTCTTTGAAATTAATAAAATGCATGCACAACAGAATATTTATTTATTTAAATAAGAGGCACATATGAAAAATGTTCATACAGCTAATTACAGCACTCACTTAGCACCACTGTGAGAGCATTCTGGTAATCCTGTGTATCACGTGACTACTGTGCCTGTGAGAAACGTACGTTACAACATGGCAGCACACATAGCAGCACTGAGCTCAGTATCACCATTCTGTTTAACAACACTTTTCTTGAATACAATGGGGGTAAGCTGCACAGACTGCCTAAAAATCCTTTATTACTAAATTTGTAGTAGATTTATGGACTGACAGCAGAAGTTAGTTTGCAGAATCTGCATCAGGTGTTTAGTGTCCCTTTAATGTCTCAATACTTTACCTTTTCATTTTACATCCTGTCATACAGTTATCGTATGTAATACTGTAATTACTGTTACCAAAGAAGTGAATTGCCCCACTGTATTATTGATATTATCAATTACATTTTATTGTTGTTTTTGTTATCCTGTTCCACTTTAAAAACATTTTTTTTTATTGAGGACGTTACAAAGAAAATAAAGTTTAATTGGAAATGTAGAATACAGTTTGTATTCAAAGTAATTTGGTCCTCATTTTTATCCCCTGGATGAAGTTGGACACTTTTGGTCCTATGTTAACTCCACTTTAAAATTTAATTAAAAAAAAAAATAAAATAAATATATATATATATATATATATATATATATATATATATATATATATATATATATATATATAAAAAGCAAGATACATACATTATGGTTTATAGTCATTATACCAATGCGTTCATAACAAATATTTATTTTTTTTATGGAAAAAGGGGCCCAACAAAGGCAAAAATGCCTAGGGCCCAGGAAAGTCATAATGCCACCCTGCCCTCCAGACCCGTTAAGGATGTGGCTATTATTAATACAAGCATATCTAACAAAATGTTGCCGTCATTTTATTGTTTAACTGTGATACAGTCAGTAACTATGGCTCGTTATAAAAATAAAACGGTGCTGCTATATTTTCATGAATCTTTATTTACTTCTTGTTTAACGGTGTAAAACCAGTATAATAATTATACATCACATACAAAAACAATAGTATTGCTAATCTAAACCTTTTTTATATACTTAGGTGGTCCTTTTTTTTTTTCTTTTCAGGTAATTGAAGAGATTTGACGCTTTGCTTTACGCCTGGAGGTTTTAACTGAGCAGCCTATTTCAGCACATTAGCAGAATAGTGATGTTACACATTATGGAAGATTCTCTTATGGGTTCTTTAGTTTTGGGAACTCCTTTAGTTTTTCTACAATGGTGGATTGCTCCTTGGGTAGCTGGTCTTCAATATCTGCTGCAGTACACGTGTCACTGTCTAATTACATGAGCGATTTAAGACAAGCAGATAATCAGATGCATATACTCTATAGATGAGGAATGCAACAGGTAAACTATGATTTGCAAACATCAGTCATGTTTAGGATGGCTTTGTCATTAAGTAGACTGGTAACAGCACAGATAGTGTCTTTATCTATTGTTTAAAGGGACACTAAAGCCAAACATTTTCTTTCATGATTCAAGTAGATAATACAATTTTAAACAACTTTCCAATTTACTTCTATTATTTAATTTGCTTAATTCATTATATATCCTTTGTTGAAGAAATAGCAATGCACATGGGTGAGCCAGTCACACGAGGTATCTATGTGTAGCAACCAATCAGCAGCTACTGAGCCTATCTATATGCTTTTCAGCAAAGTATATCAAGAGAATGAAGCAAATTATATAATAGAAGTAAATTAAAAAGTTGTTTAAAATTGCATGCTCTATCTAAACCATGAAAGAAAAAAATTGGGTTTCATGTCCCTTTAAGCGAAAAAGAATACAGGAACATGAAGATAAGTGTGTAACTTTATTTTAAACAGGCAAAAAGACAATTCCTACCGCCAAACTCAGATAGTAGTAGTTGCTGCTCATTTATTTTATTGATCATATATCAGGATTTCCTTGACTGTGGTTTCATAAAGCCAATTTAGGAAATAAATTCTAATATAAAATATACATGTGATTTCGGATCCTTTGTTAGGATATGATTTGCGCAATTTGGCTTTTTTCGGAGCCGGATTGATTCTTGTGCAAAATCACCACGTTAAGATCTGTGCAAATCCAGATCTTAACGTGGTAATCTTGCAAAATAATTAATCCAGCTCCGTAAAAAGACCTGAATTACACATACTTGCTTATTCGGATCCTAACGAAGGATCCAAATCCATATGTCTAATATAAAATTGATTGCATTTAAACTTTGTAATACTAGGGAGCATGTAAGAAACACTCATAGAATATATACATATCTGTTAAAAGTGTTTAAGGGAATCGGGTTCTGTACTGTAGAAGTGTGTCCCAGACACTTACTCTCCAAGGGGGTGGTCTGAAATGCTACTGAATATTAGTCATCAGCAGATATGCTCACTTTGCAATAAATTAGTCTCTTGCAGCATTTTCCGTAGCACTTTCATACAACTTCAGGGCCACAGTGCTTAATTGCACAGGCAATGTATCCATTGTCTTTAGTTAACCTGACTTTTTATATTAAAAAAATCTTTCTTAAAAAGGAAGGACAAAGTCCAAATACGTTACTTCATTTAATTCCTGCAAAATTACATTACACATAATCATACTTTTCCAACATTTCAAGTAGCTACAAAGGTTCATAAACTCTTTGTTAGTTGCATTATTTTCTGCAGATTTTAATATACTAATAAGGTAATAAGCGATGGATTGTCTGGTATTTTATTGCGGGACTGTCCTTTTTGAGGAAGGTCCTTACTGACATACTACAGAAACATTCTAATCTGTTAAAGGGACAAGAAAGATAGAGTGTGCAATAAAAAAAAATAATCCAATTTACATTTAATATCAAATGTACTTATATTCTCTTGCTTTTTCTGTTTTTGGAAGCACTATACAGCAACAGTTTTGCAAGAATGCTTTTTAACAATGATATACATTGTGCAAACACTGATGTCATCTAGCATTCCAGACACGCATGCTACCTAACTAGGTAATCTCTTTACAAGGAATTCTTTGAGACCAAAATTAATTTGATAATAGAAGTACACAAAAAAAAATTGTTTTAATCATGAAAGAAAAAATTGGGGTTTCATGTCCCTTTAAAGGCAGATTTTGGGGCAAAAAGTGGCTGCTCCCGGAGTGATGACTAGCTATAGAGCAAGCTATTGAGAATTATTTTATATTTGTACCCTGTTTGAGAGCTCTTTTTGTGTAAGTACTATACTTAAGTTTTTCATATTACCACTTTTACTTGCACCGCAGAAATAAAAAAACACAAATCTTTTTCTTTTTTGAGATGCAACAAAATACATGTATTATTTCCATGTCGCTTTAATCCAATTAGGTAGCTTACAAAGAAAATGATAGCAATGATTTGATATGCTTACCTGATAAATTATTTTCTTTCGGAATGATGATGGTCCACAGTCCTCCAAAACATATGAGATATGTTTTCCGCAACTAGGAGGAGGTCAAGATCCCATACAAGAGCTATAAACCCTCCCACTTCCCATCTCTCTTAGTTTTAACTATAGCCAAGTAGGGAATAGGAAAGAAAGGTAGGAAAGGCAAAGTAGGGTCTATAGAGGTGTCATTAGAATGGTCGCCCAATGAAGCGAGCAGGGCCTGTGGACCATCATCATTCCGAAATAACAATTTTTATCAGGTAAGCATCAATTTCGTTTTCTTTTGTAAAATGATTATGTTCCACAGTCCTCCATATCATATGGGATGAATACCCAAGCCAATGGTCTATTTTACAGATAGGGTGGAAAAATACTTTCTCTTACAGTTCCTATTAAGCCAACACTGGGGCCTGAAGGACTTTCCTGCCAAAAGCTGTTTGCAAAGAAGCAAAGACATCAAAACGATAACATTTGGAAAAACATAATTTATGTAAGAATTTACCTGATAAATTAATTTCTTTTATATTGGCAAGAGTCCATGAGCTAGTGACGTATGGGATATACAATCCTACCAGGAGGGGCAAAGTTTCCCAAACCTCAAAATGCATACAAATACACCCCTCACCACACCCACAATTCAGTTTAACGAATAGCCAAGACGTGGGGTAATAAAAAAGGAGCAAAAAAAGCATAACAAAGGAATTGGAATAATTGTGCTTTATACAAAAAAATCATAACCACCATAAAAAGGGTGGGCCTCATGGACTCTTGCCAATATGAAAGAAATGAATTTATCAGGTAAATTCTTACATAAATTATGTTTTCTTTCATATAATTGGCAAGAGTCCATGAGCTAGTGACGTATGGGATATCAATACCCAAGATGTGGAACTCCACGCAAAAGTCACTAGAGAGGGAGGGATAAAAAATAAAGACAGCCAATTCCGCTGAAAATAATTAATCCACAACCCAAATCATAAGTTTTAATCTTATAGAGGAAAAGAAAAAAACTGAAAATATAAGCAGAAGAATCAAACTGAAACAGCTGCCTGAAGAACTTTTCTACCAAAAACTGCTTCTGAAGAAGAAAAAACATCAAAATGGTAGAATTTATTAAATATTTGCAAAGAAGACCAAGTTGCTGCTTTGCAAATCTGATCAACTGAAGCTTCATTCTTAAAAGCCCAGGAAGTGGAACTGACCTAGTAGAATGAGCTGTAATCCTCTGAGACAGGGATTCACCCGACTCCAAATAAGCGTGATGAATCAAAAGCTTTAACCATGATGCCAAAGAAATGGCAGAAGCCTTCTGACCTTTCCTAGAACCAGAAAAGATAACAAATAGACTAGAAGTCTTCCTGAAAACTTTAGTAGCTTCAACATAATATTTCAAAGCTCTCACCACATCCAAAGAATGTAAGGATCTTTCTAAAGAATTCTTAGGATGAGGACACAAAGAAGGGACAACAATTTCTCTACTAATGTTGTTGGAATTCACAACATTAGGTAAGAATTTAAATGAAGTCCGCAAAACTGCTTTATCCTGATGAAAAATCAGAAAAGGAGACTCACAAGAAAGAGCAGATAATTCAGAAACTCTTCTAGCAGAAGAGATGGCCAAAAGAAACAACACTTTCCAAGAAAGCAATTTAATATCCAAAGAATGCATAGGCTCAAACGGAGGAGCCTGTAAAGCCTTCAAAACCAAATTAAGACTCCAAGGAGGAGAGATTGATTTAATGACAGGCTTAATACGAACCAAAGCCTGTACAAAACAATGAATATCAGGGAGTTTAGCAATTTTTCTGTGGAATAAAACAGAAAGAGCAGAGATTTGTCCTTTCAAGGAACTTGCAGACAAACCTTTATCCAAACCATCCTGAAGAAACTGTAAAATTCTAGGAATTCTAAAAGAATGCCAAGAGAATTTATGAGAAGAACACCATGAAATGTAAGTCTTCCAAACTCGATAATAAATCTTTCTAGAAACAGATTTTCGAGCCTGCAACATAGTATTAATCACTGAATCAGAGAAACCTCTATGACTAAGCACTAAGCGTTCAATTTCCATACCTTCAAATTTAATGATTTGAGATCCTGATGGCAAAAACGGACCTTGAGATAGAAGGTCTGGCCTTAATGGAAGTGGCCACGGTTGGCAACTGGACATCCGAACAAGATCCGCATACCAAAACCTGTGAGCCCATGCTGGAGCCACCAGCAGCACAAACGATTGCTCCATGATGATCTTGGAAATCCCTCTTGGAAGGAGAACTAGAGGCGGAAAAATATAGGCAGGTTGATAACTCCAAGGAAGTGTCAATGCATCCACTGCTTCCGCCTGAGGATCCATGGACCTGGACAGGTACCTGGGAAGTTTCTTGTTTAGATAAGATGCCATCAGATCTATATCTGGAAGCCCCCACATCTGAACAATTTCAAAATACACATCTGGGTGAAGAGACCACTCTCCCGAATGTAAAGTTTGACGACTGAAATAATCCGCTTCCCAATTGTCTATACCTGGGATATGAACCGCAGAAATTAGACAGGAGCTGGATTCTGCCCAAACAAGTATCCGGGATACTTCTTTCATAGCCTGAGGACTGTGAGTCCCACCCTGATGATTGACATATGCCACATTTGTGACATTGTCTGTCTGAAAACAAATAAACGTCTCTCTCTTTAATAGGGGCCAAAACTGAAGGGCTCTGAGAATCGCACAGAGTTCCAAAATATTGATTGGCAATCTCGCCTCTTGAGATTTCTAAACCCCTTGTGCTGTCAGAGATCCCCAGACAGCTCCCCAACCTGAAAGACTCGCATCTGTTGTGATCACGGTCCAGGTTAGATGAACAAAAGAGGCCCCTTGAACTATACGATGGTGATCTAACCACCAAGTCAGAGATAGTCGAACATTGGGATTTGAGGACATGAATTGTGATATCCTTGTATAATCCCTGCACCATTGGCTCAGCATACAAAGTTGAAGAGGTCTCATGTGAAAACGAGCAAAGGGGATCGCGTCCGATGCTGTAGTCATGAGACCTAAAACCTCCATGCATATAGCTACTGAAGGGAATGACTGAGACTGAAGGTTTCCGACAGGCTGCAACCAACTTCAAAGTCTCTTGTCTGTTAGAGACAAAGTCATGGATACTGAATCTATCAGGAAACCTAAAAAGGTTACCCTTGTCTGAGGAAGGAACTTTTTGGTAAATTGATCCTCCAACCATGTTCTTGAAGAAACAACACTAGATGATTCGTGTGAGATTCTGCAGAACGTAAAGACTGAGCAAGTACCAAGATATCGTCCAAATAAGGAAACACTGCAATACCCCGCTCTCTGATTACAGAGAGTAGGGCACAGAGAACCTTTGAAAAGATCCTTGGAGCTGTTGCTAGGCCAAAAGGAAGAGCAACAAATTGGTAATGCTTGTCTAGAAAAGAGAATCTCAGGAACTGATAGTGATCTGGATGAATCGGAATATGAAGATATGCATCCTGTAAGTCTATTGTGGACATATAATGCCCTTGCTGAACAAAAGGCAGAATAGTCCTTATAGTCACCATTTTGAATGTTGGTACTCTTACAAAACGATTCAAGGCTTTAAGATCCAGAACTGGTCTGAATGAATTTTCTTTCTTTGGGACAATGAACAGATTTGAATAAAACCCCAGACCCTGTTCCTGAAAACTCCAAGGTCTGAAGCACACTTCAGGAAAGCCTGTGCTTTCACTGGAATGTGTGACAGAAAGAAACTTCTCACAGACGGTCTTACTCTGAAACCTATTCTGTACCCCTATGAAGTTGATGTCCACAGCACTCCAAGTACAAAAAAATCTTTATTTAGGACATTAAATTACAGTGACGTTTCGGGGTTAATACCCCTTAATCATGCATGGGTTAACACACTATCTTACAAACTTTTATACCTTGTATTTTGGTGCCATATGGCCAATTTTCAGGTCTCATGTATCTCTATCTCCACCTAGTGGCGAAATCCTATATTACAATCTTTATTAAAAATACTAGTTCTAATTTATAATTTAAAAAACAATATATACATTATTTGGGTATAGAATGTTTATACATATATTACCAACAGGATATTTTTTGGTTATACTTTCTCTTTTACATTGTTAACTGGTTAATAAATTGCAGCAAATATAGATTTATGCCATTATAAATATACAGACATGTCTAACTCTCTATTTAGGCCTTTAGGGACCATGGTTTCTAATTTATGTATCCACCAAGTCTCTTTTTGTCTGAGTAGCTTTTCCCTGTCCTGACCATTCCTTTGTACTTTTATATGATCTATGACTTGCCATCTCATTTGGCTGATGCTGAGGCCCTTTTCAATGAAATGGCTAGACACTTGTGCTTCAGTGTTTCCACATCGTATATTTGAACGATGTTGACTCATTCTATCTTTTGCCTTACGGGTGGTCTCGCCTAAGTATATCAGGGAACATGGACACTTAATAAGATATATCACATGAGTGGTGTCACATGTATAGTATAAATTAATTTCATACTGTGTACCTTTGTGAGGATGATAAAAAAAAAAAATACCTCTAATTATAGAACTGCAGCTCATGCAGTTAAGGCAAGGATATGAGCCCAAATTTTTCTTACTGATATATGTTTGTGTGTTACTTTTACTAGGTCCCACATCTGATTTGACAAGGTGGTCTCTTAAAATTTTTACTCTCCTATGGGCCATTAAAGGTGGATTTTTAAACATAGATATTTTGTCATTACAGTCACTCAGTATATGCCAATGTTTGTGTATACTTTTTGATACCTCTTTACTGAGAAGACTCACAGGCGGTCTTACTCTGAAACCTATTCTGTACCCCTGAGAGACAATGTTCTGAATCCAATGATTTTGGACTGAATTCATCCAAACATCTTTGAAAAATTTTAATCTGCCCCCTACCAGCTGAGCTGGAATGAGGGCCGCACCTTCATGCGGACTTGGGGGCTGGTTTAGATCTCTTAAATGGCTTGAATTAATTCCAGATTGAGGAAGGCTTCCAATTGGAAACAGATTCCTTAGCGGAAGGATTAGGTTTCTGTTCCTTATTTTGTCGAAAGGAACGAAAACGGTTAGAAGCTTTAAATTTACCCTTAGATTTTTTATTTTGAGGCAAAAAAGCTCCCTTCCCCCCAGTGACAGTTGAAATTATAGAATCCAACTGAGAACCAAATAATTTATTACCTTGGAAAGAAAGAGATAGCAAAGTCGATTTAGAGGTCATATCAGCATTCCAAGATTTAAGCCATAAAGCTCTTCTAGATAAAATAGCTAAATACATATATCTAACATCAATTCTGATGATATAAAAAATGGCATCACAAATGAAATTATTAGCATTTTGAATTAATTTAACAATGCTATACACATTATGTACTTGTTGCGCTAAAGTTTCCAACCAAAAAGTTGAAGCAGCTGCAACGTCAGCCAAAGAAATAGCAGGCCTAAGAAGATGACCTGAACATAAATAAGCTTTCCTTAGAAATGATTCAAGCTTCCTATCTAAAGGATCTTAAAAAGAAGTACTATCTTCCATAGGAATAGTAGTACGTTTGGCAAGAGTAGAGATGGCCCCTTCAACTTTGGGGATCTTTTCCCAAAATTCTAATCTATCAGTAGGCAAAGGATACAATTTTTTAAACCTTGAAGGAGTAAAAGAAGTACCCAGTCTATTCCATTCCTTAGAAATCATATCTGAAATAGCATCAGGAACTGGAAAAACCTCTGGAATAACTACATGAGGTTTATAAACTGAATTTAAACATTTACTAGTTTTAGTATCAAGAGGACTAGTCTCCTCCATATCTAATGCAATCAACACTTCCTTTAATAAACAACGAATATACTCCATTTTAAATAAATAAGAGGATTTGTCAGTGTCAATATCTGAAGCAGGATCCTCTGAATTAGACAGATCCTCATCAGAGATAGATAAATCAGTATGTTGTCGGTCATTTGAAATTTCATCATCTCTATGAGAAGTTTTAAAAGACCTCTTACGTTTATTAGAAGGCGAAATGACAGACAAAGCCTTCTGAATGGAATCAGAAACAAATTCTCTTAAATTTACAGGAATATCCTGAGCATTAGATGTTGATGGACCAGCAACAGGTAATGAACTACTACTGATGGAAACATTATCGGCATGTAAAAGTTTATCATGACAACTATTACAAACCACAGCTAGAGGAACAGTTACCACAAGTTTACAACAAATGCACTTAGCTTTGGTAGAACCGACATCAGGCAGCAGAATTCCAGTAGCAGATTCTGAGACAGGATCAGATTGAGACATCTTGCAATATGTAAGAGAAAAATAACATATAAAGCAAAATTATCAATTTCCTTATAAGGCAGTTTCAGGAATGGAAAAAATGCAAAAGCATAGTCCTCTGACATTGAAAAAAAGACCAGAGGCAAAAGGAATGAGGTTTTAAATAATGAAAATATTTGGCGCCAAGTATGATGCACAACAAACAGAAAAAATATTTGTTGGCGCCAAAAATGTCCGAAACTAAACACGAGAGTCATAGATGACGCAACCCCAAGAAACACCCTGCGCCAACTAAGACGCCGGAAATGACGAATTTGCATCAACAGACGTAATTTTCTCGCCAAAAAGTCTTGCGCCAAGAATGACGCAATAAATTATAACTGATAGTCTGCAAAAAGGAAATATACTGATAAACCTGAATCATGGCAAATATAAGTACAAACATATATTTATAACTTTATATATAAAGTGCCAAACCATAGCTGAGAGTGTCTTAAGTAAATGAAACATACTTACCAAAAGACACCCATCCACATATAGCAGATAGCCAAACCAGTACTGAAACGAGAATCAGTAGAGGTAAGGGTATATAAGAGTATATCGTCGATCTGAAAAGGGAGGTAGGAGATGAATCTCTACGGCCGATAACAGAGAACCTATGAAATAGATCCCCGTTAGGATAACCATTGCATTCAATAGGTGATACTCCCTTCACATCCCTCTGACATTCACTGCACTCTGAGAGGAACCGGGCTTCAAAAAATGCTGAGAAGCGCATATCAACGTAGAAATCTAGCACAAACTTACTTCACCACCTCCATAGGAGACAAAGTTTGTAAAACTGAATTGTGGGTGTGGTGAGGGGTGTATTTATAGGCATTTTGAGGTTTGGGAAACTTTGCCCCTCCTGGTAGGATTGTATATCCCATACGTCACTAGCTCATGGACTCTTGCCAATTACATGAAAGAAAAGTACATAAGGAGAACCATGTGGCAGCTTTGCAAATCTGCTCAAAAGATACATCATTCTTAAAGGCCCACGATATTGCAACTGGTCTGGTAGAGTGAGCATAATAAGTTTAAGGAGGCGACTTACCCGCCACCAATTAAGCCTTGTGAATCACTTGTTTAAGCAAAGATGCCAACGCTACCTTAGTAGCTTTCTGTCCTTTATGATTCCCAGATTAATGCACAAACTATACGTTTTCTAAACTCTTTAGTCGCTTGGAGATAGAACTTCAAAGCTCTGACTATGTCAAGATTATGTAACAATCTTTTCTTAGAGTTAGCAGGGTCTGGACAAAGAGAAGGAACAACAATTACTTGATTGTTATCAGTAGAAACCACTTTTGGAAGAAAATCATATTTGGTGTGCAGTACAGCCTTATCGTTGTGATAAAATAAAAAATGGAGAATCACAGGATAACTCAGAAACTCTTCTGGCAGAAGAGATAGCTAACAAGAAAAGTACCTTCCAAGACAACAGTTTTATGTCTATGGAGTGCATTGGTTCAAATGTAGGACCCTGAAGAACTGAAAGAACTAGGTTCATATTCCAGTGAGGAGAAATAGGTCTTACAACTGGCCTAATTCTAACTAACGCCTGAACAAAGGTCTTAACATCAGGAAGTTTAGCCAACTTGCTATGAAAAAGAACAGATAAAACTGAAATTTGACCCTTCAGGGAACTAGCTGATAAACCCTTTTCAAGACCAACTTGTATAAACTGAAAAATTATCAGGATATGAATGGAACACCAAGAAAATCCCTTAGAGGAGCACCACACAAAATATGCTTTCCAAATTTTGTGGTAAATCCTTTGAGTTACAGGTATCAATTACAGAATCTGAAAATCCTCTATGTCTCAAAACTAGGTATTCAACCTCTATGCGGTCAAATTTAGAGATTTGAGATCCTCATGGAAAAGAGGACCTTTTGATAACAGGTCTTGTCTCAGAGTAGGTCGCCATGGAGGTGTTGATGACATCTGTACTAGGTCCGCATACTATGTCTTGTGGGGCCAGGCTGGAGCAATTAATATTACTGATGCTGAATCATGTTTGATCTGAGCAATGACTCTCGGCAGATTAACTAATGGAGGAAACAGGTATGCTAGATGGAATTCTAATGGACATAGCAAGGTGTCTACCATGTGAGCCCTTGGATCTCTTGATCTTGCACAGTACTTTGGAAGTTTGTGATTTAAGTGTGAAGTCATCAGATCTATGTCTGGTAGGCCCCATTTTACTACTAGTTAATTGAATACATCCTGATGGAGAGGCCATTCTTCTGGATGGACTAATTGATGGCTGAGATAGTCTGAATCGCTGATAGGTAGCACTGATTCCTCTCTGCCCAGGACCGAATCTAAGAGACTTTCTACATTGCCAATAGACTGCAGGTACCTCCTTGATGATTGATATAGGCCACCACTCTGATATTGTCAGACTGGAAACAGATACATTTCCCCTCCTTCAACAGAAGCCAGGCCTGAAGAGCATGAAGAATTGCTTGAAGTTCCAGAATGTTTATTCATAACTTTGCCTCTAAAGGAGACCAAATTCCTTGTGCCCTTTGAGATTTCCAGACTGCCCCCAGCCTAAAAGACTGGCATCCGTCATGACAATGGCCCATGATGGATAAAGGAAAGATGCCCCAATGGTCAAAGAAAGACTTTGTGTCCACCAAGACAGAGCTTGTCTGATGGATGAATCCAGAGTGATTTGTTGCTCCAAATAAAGATAATTATTTGGCCACTGACTGAGCATGGATAGTTAAGGGGTTGTAAGTGAAAGCAGGCAAAAGAAACCGTGTCTGAAGTGACTACCATAAGATACAGTGCAATTGAAATCCCCTGAGCTCTGATCACCGCTAATGGGGCATCTAGCTCCTTTGTAAAAATGCATGGAGCTGTAGCCAGAACAAACTGAACATCGACAAACTGGTAGTGTTTGTCCATATAAGTAAACCTCAGGAACTGATAGTGATCACTGTGGATGGGAATGTGCAGGTATGCATCCTTGAGGCCTATTGTAGTCATAAATTGATGCTGTTGAATTAAGGGCAACATTGTGCGAAAGGTTACTATCTTGAAAGTGGGAACCCTGAGAAACATGTTTAACATCTTTAGGGCTAAAACAGTTCTGTAGGTCCCTTCCTTCTTTGGGACAATAAACAGATTGGAGTAAAAACTTTGACCCTGTTGAGATACAGGTACTGGGATAATTACCCCCATAACCTATAATTCCTGAACACACTGTAGAAAGGCAGCAGCAGTTTGGGAACATGTGACAGAAGGAATCGCCGTAGAGGAGGTCTGGACCTGAAGCCTATCCGATAACCCTGAGAAATTATATTTTGAACCCAGGGGTCCTGGACTGACCTGACCTGAACCAGGACTCCTAAAAGAAACTCAGTCTGTCCCCTACCAGGACAGATTCTGGATCGGGGGCCGAAGCGTCATGCTGAATTAGAGGTGTTGTTGATCTTTTTGAAGAACCAAGCTTCCATGCTAACTTGGAGGGCTCAGGTTTCTGAGAAGAGGAGGACTTCTGATCTCCTGAGGAGTGAAAGGAACAAAACTGATATCCTCTTCTGTTCTTTCCTTTGGATTTTTTATCCTGAGGAAGAAAAGCTTCTTTCCCACCAGTGACTGTCTTAATAAGTCTAAGTCTGAACTGAATAGAATCTTCCATTGGAAGGAAAGAGTCATCAGTCTATTTTTAGAGATGATGTCTGCTGACTAAGATTTTAACCATAAGGATCTCCTCGCCATCACTGCCATAGGCATGTTTTTTACCTTGATCTGAATAATGTCCATTAACGCATCGCACATGAAGCCATTGAGCCATTTTAAGGGCTTTAATGCAGTTTTGTAAATCGTCAGTAGAGGAATTGTCTGCCATCATTTTTGCTAGGGAGTCACACCATAGTGTTCCTGCTACAGCCACACAGGTGAAACTAAGTAAAAGACCTGTTTGAAAAAAAGAGTTTCCTTAGAAAAGACTCTAATTTGCCTTACATTGGGTCTCTAAACAAAGTGCTTTCTTTTATAGGGATAGTCATACTTTTGGCAAGAGTGCTATCTACCACCATGAACACCTTAGGGTATGTTTCCCACACTTCCAAATTTGGTTCTTGAATGGGGTACAGTTTTCTAAATCTTGTGGAAAGGGCAAAGGTACACATGGCTTTTTTCCATTTCTTAGCAATATAGTCAGAGACCAAATCAGGGTCCTGAAACACCTGTGGAATTTTTGGTGGAGCTTTGAAAACAATATTTAACTGATAAACAGGCTTGTTTTCAGCAGGGTTTTCCTCAGAAATTTCTAGTCTTTAATACCTCCACATTAAATCTAAAGACATTGTCATATTCAGGATCAAGCAGAGGCTCCTGTTCATCTGATTACACTTCCCCATCCGAACTAGAAATATTTGCATCCTCAGAGTCAAAGCTCTGTAAGAGAGCAGGAACTTGGGGTTGTGGGGAAGGATTTTGCACATTAACCTCATGAGACTGAGATAAATTCCCAGATGTGTACACTTACACTTACTTGGTTTGGGGATTTCCGCCAAAGAATCTGTCACAATTTTATACATGCTGCCTTTAAACTCAGGAGTAAAATCAGCAAAATCCCCCTGAGTGACAAGTATTGGGAAAACTTCCCTCTGAGAAGTGGAAGGTTGTGTTTGGATTGCATGCAAAATCTGAGATACACAATTTCTCACAGATTTGGTTGACATGCCATACTGGAACAGATTTGCAAAATAAACAAATATATGTAACTAGAGGGATATCTGAAACTGACTCCTTTAAAGAAATATCAGTTGGGTCAGAAACATTTTGTTCCATATTTATACTTATATAACAGTATCCAATGACACCTATAATAAACAGTACAGATAAAACCTGGTAGAGAGCCCTCTACACTATAAAATACTCCCTCAGACACTTGTACAATCTCCCAATGTAGTAAGCTTAACAATCCCCAAGAAATAAGAAAAGCCCTTTACAAAATGCTAGGATTTACCACGACTAAGTATAAACTGTAGTTTCAGTTATCACTTATTAAAAAAGGGTTCTAAATTCATCCTGTCTGTGCCGTGGCAGCTCGCTAAAGTCAGAGCCTCCGGCTGTCCACTGCACACCGCTCTTTACCAATGAAGTGATGCTTTCAACTCTAAACCAATACCTGTGCTAGGATAAAGAACACTGTCAGATGACATGCATGGCTATTGGTTTAGAGGTTGAAATATCATCTCATTGAAGAAGAACGCTGTGCCGTGGGCGGCAGGAGACTCTGACTTTAGCAGACATGGTGAGTTTAGCACCTTTTTTTTAATAATTGATGACTGATGTTTAGTTTTTTAAACACTTGGATTTACCATCTGGCAGCTCCAGTATGGGTACTCCCCCCATTCCTGAGACTAGCAGGCATCAGATTAGATCTGTTCAAAATCAGGCCCTAACTGTTGCAGGTTAAATCTAGTCACAGAGGCTCCAGATATATAAGAGAAAAGCCCGGGAACACAAAGGGGCGGGTCCCCCGCCGGAAGCAAGGACATCAAAAAATTCTCCCAAAAGCTGCCACAGGGTTAAAATAGGGTAAGAGGCTGCCGTAATAGTATTTCCAATGCTTATATAATTGTTAGGGACATGATATGGAGAATAAATTGTGTCATGAGGAGAGCAGGTTAAGTCCCCTGGCTATGCTGTACCTATGCCAGAGTACCTACAAATAGTTTCTGGGCTGTGTCTGTGCTGTATAAAAGCACTTACCTTATGTAGCACCCCTCCTGTCTTATTTGTAAATTATACTCCCCAGACACTCTGGGCCTCACATAGGTCTGAGCTCCCAATTTGTAATCCATAAGCAAGTAGCTGGAACAACCTCTGTTCACAACCATTGCATAAGAAAAAACCTAAGAGGGAGATGGAAAGTTTTAAAGCTCTTTTATGGGTTCTTGACCACCTCCTGGTGGTGGGAAACATATCCCATATGTTATGGAGGACTGTGGACATCATCATTTTATGAACGAAAATAACTTCAGGATTATACACACTTTAGTTTTTATCAATAAATACCTATGTGATAATTAAAACATTATTCAATATTCATGATAAAGAATTTTGGAATTCCCCACCTTTCACTAATCCATTTTCATTATTCCTGTTATTTAGAAGTCATTTATTTTTTAAAAATCTACTAATGCACTAATAATCATTAATTAAACCAGGATTTATGAGTCTGATTTAATGTAGTACTTGCAGTCAAAACTATATACTGTATTTACATATAACTGTGTGCTAAATTACTTAAAATGTTGCATAATCTTCATGTTGGTTTTCCTTGTTATGAAGCATAATAAAAATTGATTTATTGATATATAGTCTAGTGTTTTGTGCATCTATTCATCAGATATACAACCATACATAAATTAACGCTTACCTGATAAATTCCTTTTTTTCATGGTGGTGAGTTCACGAGCCATTATGTCTGAGATTCAATTCCTGGCCACTAAGAGGCGGCAAAGATACCATACATACCAAGAGGTTTTGATCCTTCACACTTCCCTGAATATCTCAGTCTAACTTATAGCCAAGAACAGGAGAAAAATAAAAAAAGAACAAACTGGGTAAATGAGGTGCAAACTATAACTGCCACCAATTGAACATAAAAAGTCTGGATGGGTCTCGTGGACTCTCACAACCATGAAAGCAAGGAATTGATCAGGTAAGCATACATTTAGTTTTTTCTTTCATAAGGTGGTTAGAGTTCACCAGCCATTACATCTGGGATCCAATACCCAAGCTGTGGAGTCCTCGAAAAAAAGGGTGGTAAAAATGAAGGCATTCACCTGTTTACCAGAGACTGCTGCCTGGAGGACTTTTATGCCAAAAGCTGTCTCCAAAGAGGCAAAAATATCAAAATGATCACGTTTAGTGAAAGTGCATAAGGAAGACCAAGTTGCTGGTTTGCAATCTGTTCTACAGACACTTCACTTCTAAATGCCCAAGAAATGGAAAATGATCTAGTAGAATGGTCTGTAATGCGTTTTTGGGAGACTTACAAACTCTCTCATTATTTGGGTTAGGACACACAGAAGGAACTACAATCTCTTGATTAATATTTTCTGGAGATACTACTTTTTAGGTGAAAAACTGTACTGAGTGTGAAGGGCAGCCTTATCCTGATAAAAAAAAACATAATTTATGCTTAACTAATAAATTCATTTTTTTCATGGTGGTGAGAGTACACAATCCCTTACTCGTGGGAATTACTCTTCCCAAACCCCAAGAGCTCTATAAAACTGCTCCTGCCTCACACATACCTTAGTCTATCGTATAGCCAAGCAAGTGAGGTAAGAAAAAGGAATAAGAGCCATTAAAGGAGAAGGTAAAAAAATATTCACTCCAAAAAAATCAACCCTATTGAAAAAAGCAAAGGGTGGGGGCTTGTGGACTCTCACCACCACAAAAGAAATTAATTTATAGGTTAAGCATAAATTATGAGAGACCACAATCCATTACTCATGGGAACTAATACCCCGGCTGTGGCAGCCCACGAGTAATAACATAAAGGGAGGGATTTAAAAAACATTTTTTCTCTGAGAAAACAAATCCAAAACCCCAAAGAAATCTCTTTTTTTTTATAATGCGCTTAAAAAACAGGCATAATCATAATATAATCGTCCCACCTGGACGCCCAATTGTCTCAGGAAATGGTGATCTATGCGAACAAGCAAGAAGATATCTTGATTTCAGACTGAGGCATATTGTAGAAACACTACCCTCATATGTCAGAGACACCATGGAGGTACTAAAAAGGCTCAATTGGCGTTCATGTGGATGAAGAAACCCTTCTAGTAACATGTGATGTAGAGTCCCTGTACACATCCATTCAGCACCAATATGGTTGTGAGGCAGTGAAATTCTTCTTACAGATGCAGGATGGTGCTGATGATGACTACTACTTTTTGATTAATGTACTTCAATTTGTACTTGAACACAATTATTTTGTGTTCAAGGATAAGTTTTACTTGCAGATACGGGGCACTGCGATGGGCACAGCATGTGCTCCTACATATGCAAATATATATCTGGGTTGGTGGGAGCGTGAAGTGGTTTTCAATGATGAGCTATCACACTATACCGAACATGTACTGTTATGGATACGTTATATTGACAATCTGTTTATACTATGACAGGGAGACACCTCCATGTTATTGGAATTTATCAAAATCCTTAATACTAATGATTTCAATCTAAAATTGACAGTAAAAATGGATTACCAGGAGGTAGATTTCTTAGACTTAAAGATCCAATGTGGGCCAAATGGTAATATTATAACAGATCTGTATAGAAACGAAACCGCAACCAACTCAATACTCAGATATTAGAGTAGCCACCACCACTCCACCAGGAAAGAAGTCCCATTAGGTGAATTCCTAAGGGTAAGGAGGAACTGCTCTGTCGCTGATTTCAGAATTAAAGCCAAAGATCTAGAGGTTCGCTTTAGGAAAAGAGGGTATCCAGGAAAAATTGTTAAAAAAGCTTTCTATAGAGCCTTACGCACATCCAGAGATAATTTGTTGGTCCCTAGGGAACAATCAGGATGGTAAAATACACTTTATTGCCATAATTCTAGTGCTTTTGATCTAGAAAAGATCTTGAATAAACATGTTGATATACTGAAAAATGACCCAGTATTTGCCGAGGCCCTTGGTGGTAAAATACATACCAGCTGGAGACGGGCACCCACTCTAAGAGACATTTTGTGCAATATCCTGCCAAATACAGGAACACTAAATATGGCACATACATGTGTGTTATGTGCTCTCTGTATTTATATGCGTAATGGTTCTCCATCAGATGGGATTTCAAGGCTCCTTCATTAAGGCCCTTACAGTCATTTACTCGAACCCCACAGCCCAGGTTTCCTCAGCAGGATGCAAATCAAAAACTTTCCTTATCCTCAATGGCACTAGGCAAGGTTTCCCCCTCTTTCCATTGCTGTTCGCCCTCTGTATGGAACCTCTAGCAGCCAAAAGCAGACAATCCCAAGACATATCAGGGGTCACAATACGAGATACCGAATATAAACTAACACTATTCGCTGACAATATCTTATTAACAATCACAAAACCGCTGATTTCCCTATATAAGACGCTAGATACATTCTCTACGATTTCTGGTTATAAAATAAACCTTGACAAATGTGAAGCCTTACACCTGGTGCTGCCCCCACACTCACAGAAAAACATTGAATTAAACTTTGAACTAAAATGGACCAAACAATCACTCCGCTACTTGGGGGTCCAACTCACCACACAAGTCGAACTACTATACAAACACAATTACACTGGATTTCAGCAGTGAAGATGAATATCTTACCCCAAATACTCTACCTATTTAGAGCCCTACCTATTAAGTTTCCACCCACAAACTTACACTCCCTACAATCGGATCTCCAAACATTCATAAAGAGCATGAAAATGTCCAGAATCCCAATGTCAATTCTGACCAAACATAAAAGAGTGGGAGGCATTGGTGTCCCCAATCTTGCTGAGTATTATAAAACTTCTAGATTAGCTCAGACTTCCTTGCTGAACAGACCATCCAGAGATATTCTCTGGACTGCTCTGGAGGTGGACCTGGGGGGGGGGATTACCCCGATCCCATACTTTATGAAAGGCAACATCAGACTAAAACCCCCAACAAATATCGACCAACAACTATTGACTACACAACAAATATATGGTCTTCTTTAGCGACAGAAAAAATGCTCTTACCTGACAATACACTACTCCGACCAATTAGATATCGCCTTGCTAGAGACCTACATAAACAAGTTGCCAAATGGGAAAACAAGGGGTTATATAGGGTGGCATGGCTTTTAGAAAATAAAAAAAATCCTGACATTTTCTCAACTACAAAACAAACAAGACCCTCTGATGGTCCATTGGCATCTATATCTTCAGATATCCTACTCTCTGAACAAATACATTAACCAAAAGCCAATCCACCCTACTACAGTATTAGAAGACATATGTAAATCAACATATAGACCAAAACAAACTATTTAAAATTTGTATATGGCCCTTCAAACCATCTCTAGTCGTACCAAATCCTTAATTATAATAACCTGGGGAAAAGATCTACAGATGAATCTAGAAAAAAATAAATGGGACAACATCTTTAGCACATCCACTAAAGGGCTCCTGAGTGTTGACCAAATCGGACTTCACACATGTCTAAGAACAACCTTGGAGCCTGCTACAGAGGATGCTAGGAACTGGGCACTTACCTATACATGTGGTGGGAGTGCCAAAACATAAAAATAATCTGGGAAAACCTATCATCCTTACTGAGCAATCTCTTAGATGAGAACATACAACTCACACTCTCACAAGGGTTATTACATGAACCAATTAGAAAGTATAATAAACATATAAACACATTTATAAGAATAATATGTACTGTAACCAGGCTCTGTATCGCAAAATACTGGAAGACTGGTACACCATCCTGCCCTGATATTCAAAACAAAATTCAATACACTTACATGATGTATGAAAAAGCAGCTTGGACACTAGATAATAATTAGATTTTATTGGATTCTTAAAAATGGTTCAGAAACCGACTAGACAGGACTGCATTTTCTAACAAGATATTTATTACAATGACCCACCTAACCGCCCAACCTTCATTCTCCAAGTTAGAGACATTATACCTGTACACAAATAAATTATGTGCAAGTGACGTGCTGTCATAGGAGGCAGGTGAGGCAGGGCCTCACCTGTCCTATGTGTGTAATTACACCTTTAATACTGTTTAATAAAATAAAAAGAAATAAAAAAAATATTTTTTTAATTTATATTTTTTGTAGTCATTGGTGACCCCCCCTACCCCCCTCACCCCCCCCGCCACTCACCGCCGACTCAGTTATAAATTAGAATAATTATTCATGCCCAAAATTATTTCTCAAATAGTACATACACATATTGCGTAAACCAGTAGAGGCTGTGAGCCCTTCCGTTGCGCATTATGATGTATTTATTCGTATGGGCTGCTAGAGATTGCCACCCAGTGGCAAATAAGCTTGATGCTTTTCTCTTCACGGCCCATACAGCTCCCAATAGAGGCTGGTCTATAGCAGCCTCGGGAGCCCTGCTGCCTGTCCCTAGCCAATCAGCGGTCCCGGTCTCTCTGACAGACTCCAGTGGCAGTGGGTGAGACAGATGCGAGGGCAGGAGAAGATCCTAGGTGCGGAGTGAGACGTGGAGTGAGACGCATAGTGAAGAGGTCGACTGCAGCCAGGCCAGCCACACACTCATTTCATCTCAGATATTCAGACCATCATCCATCGTGACGGTGAGGTGTGAGAGCTGTGGCTGCTGTCCACTCTGAGTCCTGTGTGCTACTGTGCTTCCGACCTCATCTACTGCTCTAGTACAGCTACAGTAACAGAGTACAACTAGAGTGACTGAGTGAGGAGGATTCAGACTGGAGGTCGAGGAGGTCCATTATCGGAGGTATCGCATTGTCTCACTATCTTAACAGATATTAATAGGACCTCAGTATCCGTTTTTAAAAAGGCTATTTTGCTAGAAAGATGTTTAACCTCTAAAATCATAAGCTTATTTAAACCTCATTGCAAGCAGGTGTCCAGTGGTCTTCATCTGTATGGAATCCCCTCCTGAATTGCAATGTACATCTTTTTGGCTCTTATGCTCTCAAAGTATGTAGGTTTGCTTTAACATTGTATACAAGGACCAGGACTCTGCCTTGAAAGTCTCATGCTAGGGTATGGTGCACAGGTTTAGTGTCTCACATTCTATTGAAATATAGTGAAATAAACAGGAATTTGTATATGAATACCTTCACTCAACCACATAATCTGTACATTCACAAAATTAGTAGTGATATAAGAAAGGTACTACCAATAAAAATATGTTAACTTATAAATAGGAATATGCATGATATTGAAAACATGTTCTAAGTTTTACAAATTCAAGCATTTGTTTGTAAGGGTTGATGTAAAGTAGATGAATTTTGCTTTTAATGCCAACATTGGTAATAATTAAAGTTGGTTTTAGCTAAACAAAAAAGAGGAATTAAAGTTATGGAGTTAATTTTGTGGTGAGATGATAGAAGAGATGGTATGAATGTAACAACCAGAGAGAATTTACAATTACAAGCTAAAAAAAAACTATTTGGCACATGAAATCTAATGAAAAGGCAAATGGCTGAAACACACCATGAAAAAGACACACTCTAGTGTATGACTCATTACAGTTTATATTGTCAGTGGGTGGAAGGATGTCAAAGATCACAAAACAGTGGATTAAAAGAACCATTATACTGGAAATTTGTTAGAGCGTGTAATTTTAGCACCCTGCAACTCTGTGTTTAACTCCTGAAAAGTAAATTGCCAGTAAAACAGCTACTGATCATTGGCTCACAGACAGTTTCCGCTTGGGAACAAACAGTTCTCTGCCTGAATCTCCAGAAATGAGCTTTAACTATGCATTTAAATTATTTGCAGAGTTTTATACATGTTGAGTTGCAGGATCACTAGTACTAATAATATTTGCTCTAACAAATTAGATCTTGTAGTTTTTCCACTATAATGGTCCTTTAAATTCACTATGTTGTCATCTTTAACAACCCTTTACTCATCCACCATTAATATAATGGCCGTTTAATAGTAGGAACATCAAGATTGGTTTAAGCTTTTATATGGAGGGATGTTTAATGGAATGTTTTATTCATTGTAGGAGTGGGATAATAAGAAAGGGAGCGTAGCCTTGAAGTCCATGATAGCTGCTTCTATAAGGACAAGATAACTTACACAATGAAATAATGTATCACAAGTACCTTGATTGAAGAGTGAAGAAAAATAATCAAACGTTTAGAAAATGTTGAAGTTTTTTATTATTTAATTCTCAGAAAAATGTAGAAGAGCTGCTTTTGTATGAAGTTGTGTCATAGTTATGCAGGACGAAATTAATAAAGATCTATTTTTTCTTACATTTGCTTTCAATTCTGACAGCTTTGGAAATCAGTTTTCAGTATCAGAGCAAGAAACCTTCTGGAAAAGGAAACAGCAGTGAATAAAATTCTAAGGTAAAACGTCCCTCATTTGTATTAACTATGAAAACATATTTTGAATATAATGGCATGGCCAAATTTCCTGAAATCAGCACTGCATGTGTGGCTGGAGTTATTTTTGCAATCTTGGTTTTAGGATTGAACAAGTTGAGCCAGATGAATTCTTTTTTTTCCAGAGTGCACCTAAAGACACATCAGCATTTACATTGGTCTAAAATATGTAACCTTTACTTGGGATCCAGTAACCAGGGCAGGGACAGATTAACACTTCTCTTGTTTCTCAGTAGCATGGAGAGAAATCTGTATATCAAGATAAAGAAAAACAGAATTTATGCTTACCTGATAAATTACTTTCTCCAACGGTGTGTCTGGTCCACGGCGTCATCCTTACTTGTGGGGAATATCTCTTCCCCAACAGGAAATGGCAAAGAGTCCCAGCAAAGCTGGCCATATAGTCCCTCCTAGTCTCCGCCCACCCCAGTCATTAGACCGACGGACAGGAGGAAAAATATAGGAGAAACCATATGGTACCGTGGTGACTGTAGTTAGAGAAAATAATTCATCAGACCTGATTAAAAAACCAGGGCGGGCCGTGGACCGGACACACCGCTGGAGAAAGTAATTTATCAGGTAAGCATAAATTCTGTTTTCTCCAACATTGGTGTGTCCGGTCCACGGCGTCATCCTTACTTGTGGGAACCAATACCAAAGCTTTAGGACACGGATGAAGGGAGGGAGCAAATCAGGTTACCTAAACGGAAGGCACCACGGCTTGCAAAACCTTTCTCCCAAAAATAGCCTCCGAAGAAGCAAAAGTATCAAATTTGTAAAATCTGGCAAAGGTGTGCAGTGAAGACCAAGTCGCTGCCTTACATATCTGATCAACAGAAGCCTCGTTCTTGAAGGCCCATGTGGAAGCCACAGCCCTAGTGGAGTGAGCTGTGATTCTTTCAGGAGGCTGCCGTCCGGCAGTCTCGTAAGCCAATCGGATGATGCTTTTAAGCCAAAAGGAAAGAGAGGTAGAAGTCGCTTTTTGACCTCTCCTTTTACCAGAATAGACGACAAACAGAGAAGATGTTTGTCTGAAATCTTTTGTAGCTTCTAAGTAGAACTTTAGAGCACGGACTATATTTAAGTTGTGTAGCAAACGTTCCTTCTTTGAAACTGGTTTCGGACACAAAGAAGGTACAACTATCTCCTGGTTAATATTCTTGTTGGAAACAACCTTTGGAAGAAAACCAGGGTTAGTACGCAAAACAACCTTATCTGAATGGAACACCAGATAGGGCGGAGTACACTGCAGAGCAGATAACTCTGAAACTCTTCTAGCAGAAGAAATAGCAACCAAAAACAAAACTTTCCAAGATAATAACTTAATATCTATGGAATGTAGAGGTTCAAACGGAACCCCTTGAAGAACTGAAAGAATTAGATTTAGACTCCAGGGAGGAGTCAAAGGTCTGTAAACAGGCTTGATCCTGACCAGAGCCTGAACAAATGCTTGAACATCTGGCACAGCTGCCAGTCGTTTGTGTAGTAAGACAGATAAAGCAGAAATCTGTCCCTTTAGAGAACTCGCAGATAATCCTTTATCCAAACCTTCCTGCAGAAAGGAAAGAATCTTAGGAATTTTTATCTTATTCCATGGGAATACCTTGGATTCACACCAACAGATATATCTTTTCCATATTTTATGGTAAATCTTTCTAGTTACCGGTTTTCTGGCCTGAACCAGAGTATCTATCACAGAATCTGAAAACCCACGCTTTGATAGAATCAAGCGTTCAATCTCCAAGCCGTCAACTGGAGGGAGACCAGATTTGGATGTTCGAATGGACCCTGAACAAGAAGGTCCTGTCTCAAAGGTAGCTTCCATGGTGGAACCGATGACATATTCACCAGGTCTGCATACCAAGTCCTGCGTGGCCACGCAGGAGCTATCAAGATCACAGAGGCCCTCTCCTGTTTGATCCTGGCTACCAGCCTGGGAATGAGAGGAAACGGTGGAAACACATAAGCTAGGTTGAAAGTCCAAGGTGCTACTAGTGCATCCATTAGAGTCGCCTTGGGATCCCTGGATCTGGACCCGTAACAAGGAACCTTGAAGTTCTGACGAGACGCCATCAGATCCATGTCTGGAATGCCCCATAATTGAGTCAACTGGGAAAAGATCTCCGGGTGGAGTTCCCACTCCCCCGGATGGAAAGTCTGACGACTCAGATAATCCGCTTCCCAGTTTTCCACACCTGGGATGTGGATCGCAGATAGATGGCAGGAGTGATCCTCCGCCCATTGTATTATTTTGGTCACTTCTTTCATCGCTAGGGAACTCCTTGTTCCCCCCTGATGATTGATATACGCAACAGTCGTCATGTTGTCTGATTGGAATCTTATGAATCTGGCCCTTGCAAGCTGAGGCCAAGCCCTGAGAGCATTGAATATCGCTCTTAGTTCCAGAATGTTTATCGGGAGAAGAGACTCTTCCCGAGACCATAGTCCCTGAGCTTTCAGGGATTCCCAGACCGCGCCCCAGCCCACTAGACTGGCGTCGGTCGTGACAATGACCCACTCTGGTCTGCGGAAGCTCATTCCCTGGGATAGATGGTCCAGGATCAGCCACCAACGGAGTGACTCTCTGGTCTTCTGATCTACTTGAATCACTGGAGACAAGTCTGTATAGTCCCCATTCCACTGTTTGAGCATGCACAGTTGTAATGGTCTTAGATTAATTCGTGCAAAAGGAACTATGTCCATTGCTGCAACCATCAACCCTACCACTTCCATGCACTGAGCTATGGAAGGACTTGACAAGCGCTTAGAAGTTTTGACTTTCTGACATCTGTCAGAAAAATCCTCATTTCTAAGGAATCTATTATTGTTCCCAAGAAGGGAACTCTTGTTGACGGAGACAGAGAACTCTTTTCTATGTTCACCTTCCATCCGTGAGATCTGAGAAAGGCCAGAACGATGTCTGTATGAGCCTTTGCTTTTGAAAGGGACGACGCTTGTATTAGAATGTCGTCCAAGTACGGTACTACTGCAATGCCCCTTGGTCTTAGAACCGCTAGAAGGGACCCGAGTACCTTTGTGAAAATCCTTGGAGCAGTGGCTAACCCGAATGGGAGGGCCACAAACTGGTAATATTTGTCCAGAAGGGCGAACCTTAGCAACTGATGATGTTCTTTGTGGATAGGTACGCATGTAGGTATGTAGGTACGCATCCTTTAGATCCACGGTAGTCATAAATTGACCTTCCTGGATAGTGGGTAGAATCGTTCGAATGGTTTCCATTTTGAACGATGGTACCCTGAGAAATTTGTTTAGGATCTTTAAATCCAGAATTGGTCTGAAGGTTCCCTCTTTTTTGGGAACTACGAACAGATTTGAGTAAAATCCCATTCCTTGTTCCGTCATTGGAACAGTTCCTTGTTCCGTCATTGGAACAGGGTGTATCACTCCCATCTTTAACAGGTCTTCTACACAATGTAAGAACGCCTGTCTCTTTATTTGGTTTAAGGATAAGTGAGACATGTGGAACCTTCCCCTTGGGGGTAGTTCCTTGAATTCCAGAAGATAACCCTGAGAAACTATTTCAAGTGCCCAGGGATCCTGAACATCTCTTGCCCAAGCCTGAGCAAAGAGAGAGAGTCAGCCCCCTACTAGATCCGGTCCCGGATCGGGGGCTACTCCTTCATGCTGTTTTGTTAGCAGCAGCAGGCTTCTTGGCCTGCTTACCCTTGTTCCAGCCTTGCATAGGTTTCCAGGCTGGTTTGGGCTGTGAGGCATTACCCTCCTGCTTAGAGGATGCAGAATTAGAGGCCGGTCCGTTCCTGAAATTGCGAAAGGAACGAAAATTAGACTTATTCTTGGCCTTGAAAGGCCTATCTTGTGGAAGGGCGTGGCCCTTTCCCCCAGTAATGTCTGAGATAATCTCTTTCAATTCTGGCCCAAAGAGAGTTTTACCTTTGAAAGGGATGTTAAGCAATTTTGTCTTGGATGATACATCCGCTGACCAAGACTTTAGCCAAAGCGCTCTGCGCGCCACAATTGCAAACCCTGAATTTTTCGCCGCTAATCTAGCTAATTGCAAAGCGGCATCTAAAATAAAAGAGTTAGCCAACTTAAGTGCGTGAACTTTGTCCATAACCTCCTCATACGGAGTCTCTCTACTGAGCGACTTTTCTAGTTCCTCGAAACCAGAACCACGCTGCTGTAGTGACAGGAACAATGCACGAAATGGGTTGTAGAAGGTAACCCTGCTGTACAAAAATCTTTTTAAGCAAACCTTCCAATTTTTTATCCATAGGATCTTTGAAAGCACAGCTATCCTCGATAGGGATAGTAGTTCGCTTGTTTAGAGTAGAAACTGCCCCCTCGACCTTAGGGACTGTCTGCCATAAGTCCTTTCTGGGGTCGACCATAGGAAATAATTTCTTAAATATAGGTGGGGGAACAAAAGGTATGCCGGGCTTCTCCCACTCCTTATTCACTATGTCCGCCACCCGCTTGGGTATAGGAAAAGCGTCGGGGTGCACCAGAACCTCTAGAAACTTGTCCATCTTGCATAGTTTCTCTGGAATGACCAAGTTGTCACAATCATCCAGAGTAGATAACACATCCTTAAGCAGTGCGCGGAGATGTTCTAATTTAAATTTAAATGTCACAACATCAGGTTCAGCTTGTTGAGAAATTTTTCCTGAATCTGAAATTTCCCCATCTGACAAAACCTCCCTCATGGCCACTTCAGATTGGTGTGAGGGTATGACAGAACAATTATCATCAGCGCCCTCCTGCTCTTCAGTGTTTAAAACAGAGCAATCGCGCTTTCTCTGATATGCAGGCATTTTGGATAAAATATTTGCTATGGAGTTATCCATTACAGCCGTCAATTGTTGCATGGTAATAAGCATTGGCGCGCTAGATGTACTAGGGGCCTCCTGCGTGGGCAAAACTGGTGTAAACACAGTAGGGGATGATGTAGTATCATGTCTACTCCCCTCATCTGAGGAATCATCTTGGGCAATTTCATTATCTGTGGCAGTACTGTCCTTACTTTGTTTGGACGCTATGGCACAATTATCACACAATCTTGAGTGGGGAGACACATCGGCTTTCACACATATAGAAAATAGCTTATCCGAAGGCACAGACATGTTAAACAGGCTTAAACTTGTCAATAAAGCACAAAAAACGTTTTAAAACAAAACCGTTACTGTCTCTTTAAATTTTAAACAAAGCACACTTTATTACTGAATATGTGAAAAAGTATGAAGGAATTGTTCAAAATTTACCAAAATTTCACCACAGTGTCTTAAAGCCTTAAAAGTATTGCATACCAATTTTCAGAGCTTTAACCCTTAAAATAACATAACCGGAGCCGTTTACAAATTTAACCCCTATACAGTCCCAGCTACAGCCTTTGCTGTGACTTTACCAAGCCCAGAGGGGAATACGATACCAAATGACGCCTTCTAGAAACTTTTTCAACAACTTTCTGGTCCTCACACATGCATCTGCATGTCTTGCTCTCAAAAACAACTGTGCAGTAATGGCGCGAAAATGAGGCTCAGCCTACAACTGGGAAGGCCCTCCCTGACTGGAAAAGGTGTCTAACACAGTGCCTGCCGTTAAAAAACGTTACCCAAGTTTATAAGTGTGAATTATCAGCATAAACATGTATAAAATGTCCAAATAAAGCAATCGATTTAACCCATAAAAGTGTCTACCAGTTTTATAGCCCATATTAAGCCTGTTATTCTGTTTGAAACTAAGAAAATGGCTTACCGGTCCCCATGAGGGGAAATGACAGCCTTCCAGCATTACACAGTCTTGTTAGAAATATGGCTAGTCATACCTTAAGCAGAAAAGTCTGCTAACTGTTTCCCCCAACTGAAGTTACTTCATCTCAACAGTCCTATGTGGAAACAGCAATCGATTTTAGTTACTGTCTGCTAAAATCATCTTCCTCTCACAAACAGAAATCTTCATCCTTTTCTGTTTCAGAGTAAATAGTACATACCAGCACTATTTTAAAATAACAAACTCTTGATAGTAGAATAAAAAACTACAACTAAACACCACATACTCTTAACCATCTCCGTGGAGATGTTGCCTGTGCAACGGCAAAGAGAATGACTGGGGTGGGCGGAGCCTAGGAGGGACTATATGGCCAGCTTTGCTGGGACTCTTTGCCATTTCCTGTTGGGGAAGAGATATTCCCCACAAGTAAGGATGACGCCATGGACCGCACACACTAATGTTGGAGAAAATTTGTCTGTCTAAAATGTTTTGAGGGATCTCACAGAATTGACACCAGACCAGAGAGCTTTAGAGAATCAGGTCTAGAGTGTATCGGTCATTTTAAATAATTTTTAATTCTAAAAAATAGAAGCTATACAGAACAGAGATCCTGGTGAGAGAAATAAAATATAAGCAAACTCTTATTTACATTTTGATTGGGAATTGTGATGTAGGGAGTGGTGGCTCTGTGTGAAGTGAGTCATAAATAATTATTACTATAGATCAATGACCTCTATAAAAATCCTTTAATGTAGCAAGAGAGTTCTTGGGCTGTAGGAGAGCGGGTTTTGCCAACAGTGGTGAGATTGTTTTTTCAGCATACCTCACTGACTATTACACCCCTAAAACTAGTGCAACAGACAGCCAACATACAGGGCATGTGATAAATGAAAGTGATTGGGGGAAACAAAACATAACATAACCCCATAAACAAAATTAGTTTTGCAAATAAGATATCCTAAAGTAAAAAAAAGGATTCAGAAAAGCAAAAACAGGTTTTAACAAACCATGATTATTATCATAGGTGATGAGGTGCTCACTGTCCTATAGCAAAGTAGATTCAAAAAAAGAGAGAAAGGTGGACAGTAATAGAGCACTCAAAAAGAATCTAATACCATAATAACAGTATAAGAGGATAAGGCAGGAGAGGCTGCCAAGGGAGGTTGACAAATTAAAACTTAACGTTTATTGGGTATAATTCAGGTCAAATATTTATAAAATTAAAAGTATTTTGATTCATGTCAAACATGATATTCAGAATTCTATCAACTTATTTCCACACTTCTGCTATAGAGGTGAAGGCTTAGTAAAGTAAGATTGTTCAAGCTAGCTCCTCACCTCTATAGCAGAGTCATGCTAATGTTCTGCTAATCGTCATTGTGCAACCTGCTAATTTATTAGAACATTTAAAGGGACAGTCTAGTCCAAAATAAACTTTCATGATTCAGATAGGGCATGTAATTTTAAACAATTTTCCAACTTACTTTTATCACCAATTTTGCTTTGTTCTCTTAGTATTCTTAGTTGAATACTAAACATAGGAGGTTCATATGCTTATTTCTTAGACCTTGAAGGCCGCCTCTTTTCTGAATGGTTTTTGACAGTTTTCACCACTAACGGGTGTTAGTTCATGTGTGTCATATAGATAACACTGTGCTCACGCACATGGAGTTACCTAGGAGCCAGCGCTGATTGGCTAAAATGCAAGTCTGTCAAAAGAACTGAAATAAAGGGGCAGTCTGCAGAGGCTTAGATACAATATAATCACAGAGGTAAAAAGTGTATTAATATAACTGTGTTGGTTATGCAAAACTAGGGAATGGGTAATAACGGGATTATCTATGTTTTAAAACAATACAAATTCTATTGTAGACTGTCCCTTTAAGCTACCTCTATTGGATTTATATATGTGCTTCTCGGGCGTATCATTGCCAGTGCCTCACCAGCCTCTGACCTCACCTTACGTCACTGATGTATGTTTTATTCTTCCTTTTATATCTTCTTCAGCATCAACTTGTATTTGTTAAATGTTTTAATATTATTTTTCTTATGTTAAACCAATTGTAGAAACAACAGAGACTATTCAGATTACCAACAAGACGTTTACAGACAATTTCACTAAAATGAAAGAATGCAATCTGATATGTATATTTCTTTTAATTTGTATTTGTTTATATTTCTATTTTCAATAAAAATATTAAAACATAAGATAGTTACAATTAGTCACAATAACATCCCTAACTAGCAGCTCAGACTGGAGAACACCTGACGCGAGTTTCGCCTGAGCTTTATCAAAGGCACAGACCGCCACATCATCATCCTTATTTATTGCGTATTTCAACCAATCACATTGTGTATATGTAACAACACCCCCGCCGCAGCGGTTCCTATTGGTTCATGGCAGATACCAATCCTTAGCCTCCATTCGCATTGAGCACTACACGCCCCCCTCATACGTGTTTATTAGCCGCATCCATTATTTTGCATCTAAAACTTAAAGGGACACTGAACTCAATATTTTTTTCTTTCGTGATTCAGATAGAGCATGCAATTTTAAGCAACTTTCTAATTTATTCCTATTATCAATTTTTCTTCGTTCTCTTGCTATCTTTATTTGAAAAAAAAAGGCATCTAAGCTTTTTTTACGTTCAGAGCTCTGGACAGCACTTTTTTATTGGTGGATGAATTTATCCACCAATCAGCAAGGACAACCCAGGTTGTTCACCAAAAATGGGCCGGCATCTAAACTTACATTCTTGCATTTCAAATAAAGATACCAAGAGAATGAAGAAAATTTGATAATAGGAATAAATTAGAAAGTTGCTTAAAATGTCATGCGCTATCTGAAACACAAAAGAAAATTTTTGGGTTCAGTGTCCCTTTAAGACCTTATTTTGACAGCTAATCCTAAGTAGCGATCTGTCATGAGAACAGGATAATAACATGATGAAGCAGTATGTTGTCTCTGTTATTATTTTTTTATTGGCAACGACCATTGTAGTGACAATTTACTTAAAGCTTGTGGTGATAGAAGTAACGATTGTTATTATTGTGCTATTTAGACACAGAAGATGCTTTTCTTATTAATAGGCAATTATATATAAATATCACAGGGGACATCCGAATTTACTTATGGTAGTATCGCCAGCTAGATTGGCCGCCTGTTTTGCTTATTATTTTAAACAGATTTGTATGTCAGGATATTGTATTAAATAGGAATAGCAGATTCAGGAGTATTCATACCCGAAGGTATTTTTTTTACTGTGTATATATTGTATTTCTGTTTAATTTAAATCGTGTGAAACAAAAGTAGATTTCACCCACTGAATATCACTATAATTTATTATGATTGATATTTCTAAGTCATATATTAGCATTACTTCACAATCAGCTAGATTACGAGTTTGGCGTTATAACTGAAAAAGCAGCGTTATGGCCCATAACGCTTAATTTTCCCTAACACTGCTATTACGAGTCTTGTCGGTATAGGTGTACCACACACCTTTTAGCCTGTCACGCAACGTCAGTACTGCACTTTAAAAAAAGTCCTTTTTCAATGGGACTCCCATAGCACTGTATTACGAGTATGCCTGGGAGGCTAAAAAGTGAGCGGTACACTCTATAACCACAAGATCCGTACCGCCATCTAAAGTCAGCAGTTATGAGTTTTATGCTACAAAGCTGTAACATTAAACTCATAACTAAAGTGTTAAAAACTACAGTAACACCCATAAACTACCTATTAACCCCTAAACCGAGGCCCTCCCGCATCACAAACACAATAATAAATGTATTAACCCCTAATCTGCAGCTCCCGACATCGCCGCCACTATTAAAATGTATTAAGCCCTATTCCGCCTCTCCCCGACATTGTCACCACTATAATAAAGTTATTAACCCCTAAACCGCTGCCCTCCCGCATCAAAAAACACTATTTAAATATTATTAACCCCTAATCTGCCGTCCGCCCACACCGCTGCTATAATTAATCCCTAAACCGCAAGCCCCCACAACGAGATATACTAAAACTATTAACCCCTAAACCGAAAGCTCCCCACAACGAAATATACTATAATAAACCTATTAACCCCTAAACCTAACGACCCCCAAACTTTATATTAAAATTACAATTTCCCTATCTTAAATTAAATTAAAAGTCACCTGTCAAATTAAATAAATTAATTTTAAACTAACAATTAAACTAAGATAATTATTAAACTACAATTAAACTAACTACCATTTAAACTAAACTACACATTAAAAAAATCCTAACACTACTCTAAAAATTACAAAAAATATCTAATTACCAAAAAAAAAAAAACTAAATTACGAAAACAAACACTAAATTACGAAAAATATGAAACAAATGATCAAAAATAAAAAAGAATTACACCTAATCTAAAAGCCCTATCAAAATACCCCCCCCCCCAAAAAAAAAAAAAAACCCTTGCCTACAATAAACTACCAATGGCTCTTAAAAGGGCCTTTTGTGGGGCATTGCCCCAAATATAACAGCTCTTTTACCTGTAAAAAAATACAAATACCCCCCCTGCAGTAAAACCCACCACCCCCACAAACAACGCCCCCAAATAAAATAACTATCTAAAAAAAACTAAGCTCCTCATTGCCCTGAAAAGGGCATTTGTATGGGCATTGCCTCTTCTATCTTCATCTATCCCGGGCGGAGCGGGTCCATCCTGAAGACATCCGGCGCGGAGCATCCTCTTCATACGGTCTCCGCCATACACTGGAACTTCAATGCAAGTGACATCATCCAAGATGGCATCCCTTGCATTCCTTTTGCAAGGGTTAGATGAAGATAGAAGAGGCCGCCGGGATGAAGACTTCTTTCCGTCTGGATGAGGACTTCGCCGGCTGGATGAAGATAGAAGAGGCCGTCTGGTTAAGACTTCTTGCTGCATGGATGATGACTTCGCCAGCTGGATGGATCCTTGAAGCGGGACTTCAAGAACTGTAAGTGGATCGTCGGGGGTTAGGTTTTTTAAGGGTTTTTGTTTTTTTTTATTTTTAGTTTAGGGTCTGGGCATGTAAAAGAGCTAAATGTCCTTTTAAGGGCAATGCCCATACAAATGCCCTTTTCAGGACAATGGGGAGCTTAGGTTTTTCTAGATAGTTATTTTATTAGGGTGGGTTGGTTATGGGGGGGGGTGGGTTTTACTGTGGGGGGGTGTTTGTATTTTTTTTACAGGTAAAAGAGCTGTTATCTTTGGGGCAATGCCCCACAAAAGGCCCTTTTAATGGCCATTGGTAGTTTATTGTAGGCTAGGGGTTTTTTTATTTGGGGGGGGGCTTTTTTATTTTAATAGATTAGGTGTAATTCTTTTTTATTTTTGATAATTTGTTTCTTATTTTTTGTAATTTAGTTATTTTTATTTTTTAGTAATTTTAGTGTTTATTTTTTTTGTTGTAATGTTAGCTTTTACTGTAAGGCAGATTAGGTTTTATTTCACAGGTAAGTTTGTATTTATTTTAACTAGGTAGTTACAATAGTGAATAGTTAATAACTATTTACTAATTAGTCTACCTAGTTAAAATAAATACAAACTTACTTGTGAAATAAAAATAAAACCTAAGCTAGCTACACTATAACTATTAGTTATATTGTAGCTAGCTTAGGTTTTATTTCACAGGTAAGTATGTATTTATTTTTAAATATGTATTATTTAGGTAATTATTGTAACTTAGTTTAGCTGTATTATAATTATGTTCAAGTAAGGGGGTGTTAGGCTTAGGGTTATGTTAGGGGTTAATGGATTTATTTAGTGGTAGTGATGTGGGAGGCCAGATGTTTAGGGGTTAATAACTTTAGTATAGTGGCGGCAACATTGGGAGCAGCAGATTAGGGGTTAATAGTTTTATGTAGGTGGTGGCAATGTTGGGGTGGCAGATTAGGGGTTAATAACTGTATGTAGGTGGCGGCGATGTTGGGGGCAACAAATTAGGGGTTAATAACTGTATGTAGGTGGCGGCGATGTTAGGGGTGGCAGATTAGGGGTTAATAACTGTATGTAGGTGGCGGCGATGTTGGGGGCGGCAGATTAGGGGTTAATAACTGTAAGTAGGTGGCGGCGATGTTAGGGGCGGCAGATTAAGGGTTAATAACTGTATGTAGGTGGCGGTGATGTTGGGGGTGGCAGATTAGGGGTTAATAACTATGTAGGTGGCAGCAAATTAGGGGTTAATAACTGTATGTAGGTGGTTGCGATGTTGGGGGCGGCAGATTAAGGGTTAATAACTGTATGTAGGTAGCGGTGATGTTGGGGGCGGCAGATTAGGGGTTAATAACTATGTAGGTGGTGGCAGATTAGGGGTTAATAACTATGTAGGTGGCGGCAATGTTGGGTGCGGTAGATTAGGGGTTAATAACTGTATGTAGGTGGCGGAAATTTCATTCCGCGATCGCAGGTGTTAGGCTTTGTTTTTGCCGACTCTCCCCATTGATGTCTATGTGGAAATCATGCACGAGCACTTCAAAGCAGCGCTTGTTTTGTTTTGGTGTGGTATGGAGCTCAAAGCAACCATATCGTCCGCACAAGCCTGCCCTTTTAAAACTCGTAATACGGGCGGAGCTTGCCAGCAAATGGAGTACAGCACTTTTATGTAGCTCCACATAGAAAGTGACGAATAACATCAATTTTATACACTCAGCAGGTGTCAGGTTTTCCTTTGCCCTTCCCCCAATGCCTATAAAGCTTCCTTCTCAGCTGCAGACAAGTGCTTAGTAATTTGTTTGTAGTGAGCACTGTTTCTGAGCCGCATCAGGATTTCTACTCCTGTGAACTTTATTCACTCTCTAAGAGATTAAATCTCCAAAGATAAATCAGATTCTCTGAACTGTTATTTTGCTAACGTAACTTATCTGCACGACTGAGATATTAAACTTCAGTGTGGGAGCCTTATATGAAAACATCGTGTCAGTACACACCTCCTTCTGATTTATCTCCTGTCCTGTGTATATATTTCAACTTGTCTCGCTCTGCCTCACAGCCCACAGAGGAATCCTCTCTCTCAACTTCTGCTGTTAACGGAGCAATCTCCCTGTCACATCTGAGCAGCCAGCTGGATCCTAAACTGAAACTACTCACCGGAACAACAGCTGATCCTGTCTGCATCAACACTGCAGAGTAAAACATCAGCGCCTGGGATCTTCACACTCTGTAACCACGGACAAGGCACAGCCTGCAGTAAATCACAGCTTGTGTGAATACATAACACAACTTGTCCTGCACCCTCCTCTTTCTTTAGGAGTCTCCAGGTAAATAATCATTACCCTGAAAAAGGGATTTGCACACTCATATCTGTATATAATTTGGAGTTACTTACCTAGAACCTGCAACCCTTAAAGGGACACACACGTTAAGAAGCTATTGCTTAAAGGGATATACTATACTTTACAGCATACCTAAGTTGGGACATTACCTAAAGTCTTACTAATCTTACCGCTGCTCCTCTGCCTACTACCTAGCTGGTAACTAAAGTACTGCTACATAACCTGTGTTATAATTATCAGAGGAACTTTATCAGTACATTCTCAAAAACTTCACTTCTGTCTAATTCTGTAACCCATTCTATTCCTGGGGTTGCAGCAGACAAAGTGATACAAAACCTTATTTAGGTCTACAGTTGAGTTCCATAGACTCAATTCCTCATTTAAACTGACATATTACTAAGCCTAACACAATGGAGCCAGTAGACCTACCGCAAGTAGTTTATACTCTCTCACAAAGAGTCGACCAATTGGCACAAGGCCTAAGACAGCTACAACTTGAAAACCAAACTTTACATGAACTTTTAAAAGAAACCCTGACCTCTAAGACCTCAGAACCTGACCCTCAGGTGTCCCTACCAGATCCATTCTCTGGCAATCGTAGACTTTATAGACAGTTCAAAAACTCCTGCAGTTTGTTATTTCAACTAAAAGCCAAGACATACAAGACTGACAAGATTAAAGTTTTAGCTACCATTTCCTTCTTGAGAGGGGAACCACGGGCGTGGGCAGACACACTATACGAGACAGATGACCCTATTCTTTCATCTCTAGACCGGTTTATACATGCTATGGATGAACTGTACTTGGATTCCAACCTCCAACAGACCGCCGAGACAAACATGAGAAGTCTCAAACAAGGAAAACGGCAAGTGGAGGAATATATAACGGAGTTTAAACAATACTCCACGGACTCCTTATGGAATACAGTTGCGCTTAAGAACCAGTTTTGGATAGGGTTATCAGACACAATTAAAGATGAACTGGCCCGAATCGACTTACCTGATTCCCTTGAACAACTTATGAGACTTACTACCCAAATTGATAGACGTCTCCGCGAGAGGAGAAGCGAACGAGGTTATCAGGAGAACACACACAGAGCAACCTCAACACACCGTTTGCCTCCAATACACAAAACAACCCCAGAACCTATGGACATAGGTATAATCCGTGGACCACTCACTTCCGAAGAACGCAACAGCAGAAGGACTCAAATGCTCTACATGTACTGTGCTAATCCGAACCACACGGTGAAGGACTGTCCAACACTGATAAAGAATAAAAGAAGTAAGTGCATTACTATTCATACATCTTGTGTTTCACATATTAACTCCACTTACTGTCGTCTCCCATTAACTTTGCAGTGGGACCAAAGCAGACTGAAGACTGAAGCCATCGTAGATTCAGGGGCTTATGGAAATTATTTGGATATAGATGTTGTTAAAAGAAATAAAATTAAGTTTGTGTGCAAGCAGCAACCTGTTGTTGTTCGTGTAATTGATGGTTCAAAAATCCACACAGGTCCTATTACACATGAAACAGTACCTTTGCAGGTACAAACGTCCACAGGACATACTGAATACTTAGTATTTGACATACTTCCTTCACCATTGTTTCCTGTCGTTTTGGGTCTTAGTTGGCTACAAGAACATAATCCTTTTATCGATTGGAAGAATTTAACATTAGGGCTAACTTCTGACTATTGCAAATCCACTTGTTATCCACAGGTACACGTCCTACAGCTATCACATTCCGAAGTCAACCTACCTGAAGTCTACAAGGATTTTGCTGATGTTTTTAGCAAAAGAGAGGCAGAAACTTTACCACCACATCGTAAATACGACTGCCCTATAGAACTTCAACCGGGTGCTGTTGTTCCCCATGGACATCTATATCCTCTTAGCCAGCCAGAGTTAGAACATCTAAAAAATTACCTTGATGAGAACCTCCGAAAGGGCTTCATAAGACCTTCTACTTCCCCAGCAGGGGCAGGAATGTTCTTCGTCAGAAACAAAGACTCCTCACTTAGACCAATCATAGATTACAGAGAACTAAACAGAAGAACTATAAAAAACCGATACCCTCTGCCCCTCATACCAGAACTCATTGAAAGATTAGGAAACGCTAACATTTTCACAAAACTGGATCTTCGTGGGGCTTATAATCTCGTCAGGATTCGAAAAGGTGATGAGTGGCTTACCGCCTTTAGGACGAGATATGGCCTGTATGAGTACAGGGTAATGCCATTCGGGCTATGTAATGCCCCCGCGACGTTCCAGTACTTCATAAATGATGTATTCAGGGATCTTCTGGACGTCTGTCTAGTCATTTATTTAGACGACATACTCATATATTCCGATGATCTTCCTCAACATATCACACATGTCAGATGGGTACTCTCCAGACTCCGTTCTCATCAGTTGTACGCAAAACCTGAAAAATGCGAATTCCACACGGATACCATATCCTTCCTTGGGTACCACATCAGTTCAGCTGGGATTCAAATGGAAGAAAATAAAGTTAGTACAGTAAGGAACTGGAGTCAACCAACATCAAAGAAAGAACTTCAACGCTTCCTCGGTTTTGCTAACTACTACCGGAAATTTATAAAGAATTTCTCTAAGATAGTAAGACCTCTTACTATTCTCACAGGTACATTACCATTTAAATGGAACAACAAAGCTAACCAAGCATTTATAGAGTTAAAACAAAGGTTTACAACTGCACCGATTCTACAGTTTCCTAACCCTCAGCATCAATACGTAATGGAGGTAGATTCCTCGGATTACGCCATCGGGCCATTCTATCTCAATGGGAGACACCAGCTACACCTCTCCACCCAGTGGCTTTCTTTTCTAAAGTTCTCTCTTCAGCTGAGAGGAACTACTCTATTGGCGATAAAGAACTACTTGCCATAAAACGTTCTCTTGAGCAATGGAGACATCTTTTAGAAGGCACTATCCACCCCATAATCATATACACAGACCATAAGAATTTGGAGTATCTACAGAATAATAAAACCTTGTCTGCCAGACAAGTAAGGTGGAGCTTGTTCTTTACAAGATTCACTTTTACTATTATCTACAGACCTGCAGAAAAAAAACGCAAGGCAGATGCCCTATCAAGAAAGGAACCTATTCCTATATTTCATGAGGTGTCCCGAAACATTATACCCAAAGAATGTTTCCTGGGTATCACAACCGACCTACGTATGGAGTTAAAGTCTTCCCTACAAAACGATTTAGAGATTCCACATCATGCTGTAACGCTTAAACCGGATGGCTTTTATTATTTCAAGGAAAGGTTGTACATCCCAATAAATCTTAGAGCACACATTCTCCGACTTTACCATGACACACCATTAGCTGGACACCAGGGAATAAAATGTACCACTGAGAAGCTCTCAAGGGCATACTGGTGGCCAGGTTTACATACTTCTGTGAAAGAGCATATCCAAACCTGTACCGTGTGTTCCACATGTAAGTCTGATAATCAATCTCCTTTTGGTCTCCTAATGTCCCTCGAAGTTCCAAGCAAGCCATGGCAACAGGTGGGAATGGATTTCATAGTCGAACTCCCTGAATCAGAACATCAGAATACCATATTAGTGGTAGTTGACCATTTCACAAAGATGGCTCACTTCATCCCTTTCCACAAGCTCCCAACCTCCTCTGAGACAGCGGATCTTTTCTTGAAGCACATAGTTAGGCTACATGGTCTCCCAACGATCCTGGTTTCCGACAGGGGAACTCAATTCACATCACATTTCTGGAAACAACTCTGCAAGATCCTAAACATCGAACACCGTTTTTCAACGTCTTATCATCCCCAAACTAACGGACAAGTAGAGTGCGTAAATCAGTGGTTGGAACAGTACCTTCGCTGTTACTGCTCACACCATCAAACCACCTGGATGCAGTACTTACCAATGGCCGAATTCTCCTTTAATGATGCCATGAATTCCACCATCAACATGTCTCCATTTTATGCAAATTACGGATTCCACCCACAGATAACCTTTGCTGAAGGAGTTGTTGCTACTTCACCCCTGGTCGATTCCATGACAAATTCCTTAATAGAAACCTTCAAGGTACTCCAGGAGAACATCAGAGACGCACAGGCCACTCAAAAAAGATTTTACGACCTACGAAGAAGGGAGCCCCCGAAATATGAAGTGGGACAAAAGGTTTGGCTATCCACAAAAAACCTTAGATTACATATACCCTCTAGGAAGTTATTCACAAAATTCATAGGACCCTTTACCATTAACAAGATCATCAATGTCAATGCAGTTTCATTAGAACTACCATCAAATTTACATGTACATCCGACCTTCCATGTATCCCTATTAAAACCAGCTAGGGACATGAGGGATTCCAATTTGGTACTGCCTTCTACATCGGAGATTGTTCAGCCTGATGAATACGAGGTCCAAACCTTATTGGATTCCAGGTACCACAAGGATCAACTGCAATATCTAATACGGTGGAAGGGCTATTCCAGCCAGGAGGATTCTTGGGAACCCTCCACTAACATTCATGCAACTCGACTTGTCGCCCTCTTCCACCGCCGCAATCCGGATCGTCCTCGGCCTCAATCTGTGGGACAGCTTGCTTGAAAGGGGGGTCATGTCAGGTTTTCCTTTGCCCTTCCCCCAATGCCTATAAAGCTTCCTTCTCAGCTGCAGACAAGTGCTTAGTAATTTATTTGTAGTGAGCACTGTTTCTGAGCCGCATCAGGATTTCTACTCCTGTGAACTTTATTCACTCTCTAAGAGATTAAATCTCCAAAGATAAATCAGATTCTCTGAACTGTTATTTTGCTAACGTAACTTATCTGCACGACTGAGATATTAAACTTCAGTGTGGGAGCCTTATATGAAAACATTGTGTCAGTACACACCTCCTTCTGATTTATCTCCTGTCCTGTGTATATATTTCAACTTGTCTCGCTCTGCCTCACAGCCCACAGAGGAATCATCTCTCTCAACTTCTGCTGTTTATGGAGCAATCTCCCTGTCACATCTGAGCAGCCAGCTGGATCCTAAACTGAAACTACTCACCGGAACAACAGCTGATCCTGTCTGCATCAACGCTGCAGAGTAAAACATCAGCGTCTGGGATCTTCACACTCTGTAACCACGGACAAGGCACAGCCTGCAGTAAATCACAGCTTGTGTGAATACATAACACAGCTAGTCCTGCACCCTCCTCTTTCTTTAGGAGTCTCCAGGTAAATAATCATTACCCTGAAAAAGGGATTTGCACACTCATATCTGTATATAATTTGGAGTTACTTACCTAGAACCTGCAACCCTTAAAGGGACACACACGTTAAGAAGCTATTGCTTAAAGGGATATACTATACTTTACAGCATACCTAAGTTGGGACATTACCTAAAGTCTTACTAATCTTACCGCTGCTCCTCTGCCTACTACCTAGCTGGTAACTAAAGTACTGCTACATAACCTGTGTTATAATTATCAGAGGAACTTTATCAGTACATTCTCAAAAACTTCACTTCTGTCTAATTCTGTAACCCATTCTATTCCTGGGGTTGCAGCAGACAAAGTGATACAAAACCTTATTTAGGTCTACAGTTGAGTTCCATAGACTCAATTCCTCATTTAAACTGACAGCAGGGGAATTTTACCTCAAAAACCCCTCTGGGTGTTGGATATACAAGCAGTGATCATCCGGTGTTGTTTTGGAGTGGCTTCCTGCTAATTTCCGGTATACCCGAAAACGAGAACCAGCAGATTTCTAGGAAAGGCAGCGGGTGCGGCCTACTCCGGAACCCCCGGCCCTAAAAAAGGGAACAAAGAAGCCAGTGACCCATCCGACAACAGATGCACAGCAGAGAGAGACCCCATGAGACTACTAAGGGTGAGATTTGACGCATTTACTGACTGCAATCAGTTATAAACACCCCAGGAGTTATCTCCCAAAACGTAGCAGAAGAAGATTAGCTGCACACATTAAGATAGCTGACTCTATACTTTGGGACACTTTGCAGCTGAATTATCACCCTTTTGGGGCTTAAAATATAAATTGCAGAATCAACATTATACTTTCACAGGACCGCCAGTGGCGGGAAAAGTGGCCATCTTTCCTTGCAGCTTCTGATACAAGACAGCACTCTTTTCAAACGGGGTAGCCTGCACCCACTCCATTGGCCCACAAATGCACTGCAGAGAACTGAGAGCCTACATTGTTTTTTCCCCCAAATATCCTGCAGTCATTGAATCATAGTGCTGTATGATATAAGGATTGCTGATCCCCAGCATTGCTTTACCCATTGAATCTAATATAAGGCATCCAGAGCCCTAGGAATCTCGTCTGAGCTGCAACAACTTAATAATACTACAGTACCACTCTCTCCCCTCCCTTTTCCTGCCATCCTTTGAGGTGGTGGGTCATATCCTGAAGCCCTTTTTCGTGATCGTCCTGTGAGGACACTGTCCCTGGGGAGTAGAGATAGGCCTGCAGCAGTGTGAATTACCACAAAAGCAGTGTAATTGAAACCTAAGAATATGCTGAACTTTTAGCTGCTGATCCTATGCTGTGCAGGTGCGGGCTGATATCTTGCTGGGCTGTTACAATGAGTCACATGGGGGTCTCTGGGGAACTGTATCCCGAAATATATTACCCATAACAGACAGAAGAGCACCGACATTATACCAGGGCCACCTCGACAATACACATGCATATATAAATAGAGATGGCGTGGTGTGAACCTCCCCCTCCGACCTTTAAGAACTTCAAAAGTTTCCTTTTCTGCACTGAGCGGTTCATATTCCCATCGACATCTACTTCTTGATCCATGACACTACTTCACAGAGGGGACCTGGGGGTTTTCACAGGTCTCCCAAGATGTCTGCCCGGAAATCCTCTATAGACAAATGAAGTAAGTCTACATCTTTGAGCACATACTTCAAATCATCCAAATCAATGAAACAGTTAGACCAACCAGATACTGAGATCCCAGAAGACATGGACTCAGATTCAGAGACTGCACTATCAAACACTGATCAGACTCTGGTGACTAAGGCGGATCTGCAATCTTTAGTTTCAAAGCAAGACATCTCAACCAGCTTCGATAATTATGGACTAAAATTGATTCCATGCACACGGCAGTTACTGCCAGTCTAACAGAGATCAGGTCCGACATTGCAGAACTAGGAGGCAGAATGGACGCAATTGAAGAACATACCGAAGCACTCACAGAGGATATGAATGGATTTTCACAAACCATAGCCTCGCATCACCAACTGTTCATAGAGATGCAAGACAAGATAGAAGATCTGGAGAACAGGAGTAGAAGAAGTAACCTAAGGCTAAAAGGTATCCCGGAGACAGTTGTGGGTAAAGATCTACCTACTTATCTACAGCAACTCTTCAGAAGCATAACGGGAAATAAAGGAGATAATGATTTTACTATGGAAAGAACCCACATAGCTCTGAGGGCTAAACCTAAGTGGGAGGCTCCGCCGCGAGATGTTATAGTGAAGATGCTACTTTTCCAAGATAAAGAACTAATACTCTCGGCAGCTAGAAATGCTCCTACTTTCAAATTCCAGGGGTCAGTTGTTCAATTTCATCAAGACCTGTCCTTTAGAACTCTCCAAAGACGGAACTCTTTACGCCCTCTAACTCAGCTATTGAGAAAACAATAGATTCAATACAATTGGGGGTTTCCTTTCGCTCTATATATATTGAAGGACAACTTGACTGTGACTATCAGGGAAGCAGCCGACATCCCAGACCTATGCGAACGACTGGGCATTAGGTGTAATTACCTTAAAATTCTTGTAATCTTTTTTTATTTTTTGTAATTTAGTGTTTGTTTTTTTGTAATATAATTTAGTGTATTTAATTGTATTTTAGTTTAGATATTTGTAGTTTATTTATTTAATTAATTTATTGATAGGGTAGTGTTAGGTGTAATGGTAACTTGGGTTAGGATTTATTTTACAGGTAATTTGGTAATTATTTTAACTAGGTAGCTATTAAATAGTTATTAACTATTTAATAGCTATTGTACCTAGTTAAAATAAATACAAAGTTACCTGTAAAATAAATATAAACCCTAAAATAGCTACAATGTAATTATTGATTATATTGTAGCAATCTTAGGCCTAGATTTAGAGTTTGGCGGTAGCCGTCAAAACCAGCGTTATAGAGGCTCCTAACGCTGGTTTTTACCGCCCTCTGGTATTTGGAGTCAGTCAGGAAAGGATCTAACGCTCACTTTTCAGCCGCCACTTTTCCATACCGCAGATCCCCTTACGTCAATTGCGTATCCTATCTTTTCAATGGGATCTTTCTAACTCCGGTATTTAGAGTCGTGGCTGAAGTGAGCGTTAGAAATCGACAAAACTCCAGCCGCAGGAAAAAAGTCAGTAGTTAAGAGCTTTCTGGGCTAACGCCGGTTTATAAAGCTCTTAACTACTGTGCTCTAAAGTACACTAATACCCATAAACTACCTATGTACCCCTAAACCGAGGTCCCCCCACATCGCCGCCACTCGATTAAATTTTTTTAACCCCTAATCTGCCGACCGCCACCTATGTTATACTTATGTACCCCTAATCTGCTGCCCCTAACACCGCCGACCCCTATATTATATTTATTAGCCCCTAATCTGCCCACCTCAACGTCGCCTCCACCTGCCTACACTTATTAACCCCTAATCTGCTGAGCGGACCTCACCCATACTATAATAAATGTATTAACCCCTAATCCGCCTCACTCCCGCCTCAATAACCCTATAATAAATAGTATTAACCCCTAATCTGGCCTCCCTAACATCGCCGACACCTAACTTCAATTATTAACCCCTAATCTGCCGACCGAATCTCACCACTACTGTAATAAATGGATTAACCCCTAAAGCTAAGTCTAACCCTAACACTAACACCCCCCTAAGTTAAATATAATTTAAATCTAACGAAATAAATTAACTCTTATTAAATAAATTATTCCTATTTAAAGCTAAATACTTACCTGTAAAATAAACCCTAATATAGCTACAATATAAATTATAATTATATTATAGCTATTTTAGGATTTATATTTATTTTACATGTAACTTTGTATTTATTTTAACCAGGTACAATAGCTATTAAATAGTTAAGAACTATTTAATAGCTACCTAGTTAAAATAATTACAAAATTACCTGTAAAATAAATCCTAACCTAAGTTACAAATAAACCTAACACTACACTATAAATAAATTAATTAAATAAAATACCTACAATTAAACCTAACACTACACTATCAATAAATTAATTAAATACAATATCTACAAATAAATACAATGAAATAAACTAAAGTACAAAAAATAAAAAAGAACTAAGTTACAAAAAATAAAAAAATATTTACAAACATCAGAAAAATATTACAACAATTTTAAACTAATTACACCTACTCTAAGCCCCCTAATAAAATAACAAAGACCCCCAAAATAAAAAAATGCCCTACCCTATTCTAAATTACAAAAGTTCAAAGCTCTTTTACCTTACCAGCACTGAACAGGGCCCTTTGCGGGGCATGCCCCAAAGAATTCAGCTCTTTTGCCTGTAAAAAAAACACATACAATACCCCCCCCCCCCAACATTACAACCCACCACCCACATACCCCTAATCTAACCCAAACCCCCCTAAAATAAACCTAACACTAAGCCCCAAGTTCAATCCGATTGGCTGATCCGATCAGCCAATCAGATTGAGCTCGCATTCTATTGGCTGATCGGAACAGCCAATAGAATGCGAGCTCAATCTGATTGGCTGATTGAATCAGCCAATCGGATTGAACTTGATTCTGATTGGCTGATTCCATCAGCCAATCAGAATTTTCCTACCTTAATTCCGATTGGCTGATAGAATCCTATCAGCCAATCGGAATTCGAGGGACGCCATCTTGGATGACGTCCCTTAAAGGAACCGTCATTCGTCGGGAAGTCGTCGGTGAAGATGGATGTTCCGCGTCGGCGGGATGAACATGAATCCGGAAGAAAGAAGATTGAAGATGCCGTTGATAGAAGACTTCAGCCGGATCATGGACCTCTTCAGCTCCCGCTTGGATGAAGACTTCAGCCGGATCATGGACATCTTCAGCCTCCCGCTTGGGCTTGGATCAAGACATCGGAGGAGCTCTTCTGGATCGATCGGTGAACCTGGTATGGTGAAGATAAGGTAGGAAGATCTTCAGGGGCTTAGTGTTAGGTTTATTTAAGGGGGATTCGGGTTAGATTAGGGGTATGTGGGTGGTGGGTTGTAATGTTGGGGGGGGGGTATTGTATGTGTTTTTTTTACAGGCAAAAGAGCTGAATTCTTTGGGGCATGCCCCGCAAAGGGCCCTGTTCAGGGCTGGTAAGGTAAAAGAGCTTTGAACTTTTGTAATTTAGAATAGGGTAGGGCATTTTTTTATTTTGGGGGTCTTTGTTATTTTATTAGGGGGCTTAGAGTAGGTGTAATTAGTTTAAAATTGTTGTAATATTTTTCTGATGTTTGTAAATATTTTTTTATTTTTTGTAACTTAGTTCTTTTTTATTTTTTGTACTTTAGTTAGTTTATTTCATTGTATTTATTTGTAGATATTGTATTTAATTAATGTATTGATAGTGTAGTGTTAGGTTTAATTGTAGGTAATTGTAGGTATTTTATTTAATTAATTTATTGATAGTGTAGTGTTAGGTTTAATTGTAACTTAGGTTAGAATTTATTTTACAGGTAATTTTGTAATTATTTTAACTATTTTAGCTATTAAATAGTTCTTAACTATTTAATAGCTATTGTACCTGGTTAAAATAAATACAAAGTTACCTGTAAAATAAGTATAAATACTAAAATAGCTATAATATAATTATAATTTATATTGTAGCTATATTAGGGTTTATTTTACAGGTAAGTATTTAGCTTTAAATAGGAATAATTTATTTAATAAGAGTTAATTTATTTCGTTAGATTTAAATTATATTTAACTTAGGGGGGTGTTAGTGTTAGGGTTAGACTTAGCTTTAGGGGTTAATACATTTATTAGAATAGCGGTGAGCTCCAGTCGGCAGATTAGGGGTTAATGTTTGAAGTTTGGTGTCGGCGATGTTAGGGAGGGCAGATTAGGGGTTAATACTATTTATTATAGGGTTAGTGAGGCGGATTAGGGGTTAATAACTTTACTATTATAATAGCGGTGCGGTCCGCTCGGCAGATTAGGGGTTAATAAGTGTAGGCAGGTGGAGGCGACGTTGTGGGGGGCAGATTAGGGGTTAATAAATATAATATAGGGGTCGGCGGTGTTAGGGACAGCAGATTAGGGGTACATAGGGATAATGTAAGTAGCGGCGGTTTACGGAGCAGCAGATTAGGGGTTAATAATAATATGCAGGGGTCAGGGATAGCGGGGGCGGCAGAATAGGGGTTAATAAGTGTAAGGTTAGGGGTGTTTAGACTCGGGGTACATGTTAGAATGTTAGGTGCAGACCTAGGAAGTGTTTCCCCATAGCAAACAATGGGGCTACGTTAGGAGCTGAACGCGGCTTTTTTGCAGGTGTTAGTTTTTTTTTCAGCTCAAACAGCCCCATTGTTTTCTATGGGGGAATCATGCACGAGCACGTTTTTGAAGCTGGCCGCGTCCGTAAGCACCACTGGTATCGAGAGTTGAAGTTGCGTTAAATATGCTATACGCTCCTTTTTTGGAGCCTAACGCAGCCATTCTGTGAACTCTCAATACCAGCGGTATTTAAAAGGTGCGGCCAGAAAAAAGCCAGCGTAGCTAACGCACCCCTTTGGCCGCAGAACTCTAAATCTAGGCGTTGGGGTTTATTTTATAGGTAAGTATTTCGTTTTAAATAGGAATAATTTAGTTAATAATATTAATATTATTTAGATTTATTTCAATAATAATTAAGTTAGGGGGTGTTAGGGTTAGACTTAGGTTTAGTGGTTAATATATTTAATATAGGTGGCAGCGGTGTAGGGGGATTAGATTAGGGGCTAATAAATTTAATATAGGTGGCGGCGGTGCAGGGGGATCATATTAGGGGTAATATATTTAAAATAGGTGGTGGCGGTGTAGGGGGCTCAGATTAGGTGTTAATATAGTTAAATAGGTTGCACGGGGTAGGGGGCTCACATTAGGGGTTAATATAGTTAATGTAGGTGGCGGCGGGGTAGGGGGCTCAGATTAGGGGTTAATATAGTTAATGTACGTGGCGGTGGGGTAGGGGACTCAGATTAGGGGTTAATATAGTTAATGTAGGTGGCGGGGTAGGGGGCTCAGATTAGGGGTTAATATAGTTAATGTAGGTGGCGGCGGGGTAGGGGGCTCAGATTAGGGGTTAATATAGTTAATGTAGGTGGCGGCGGGGTAGGGGGCTCACATTAGGGGGTAATACATATAATATAGGTGGCGGCGGTGTAGGGGGCTCAGATTAGGGGGTAATAAATTTAATATAGCTGGCGGCGGTGTAGGGGGATCAGATTAGGGGGTAATAAATTTAATATAGCTGGCGGCGGTGTAGGGAGATCAGATTAGGGGGTAATAAATTTAATATAGCTGGCGGCGGTGTAGGGGGATCAGATTAGGGGGTAATACATATAATGTAGGTGGCAGCGGGGTCCAGGAGCGGCGGTTTAGGGGTTAAAAACTTTATTAGGGATTGCGGCGGGGGATTGTGGTTGACAGGTAGATAGACATTGCGCATGCGTTAGGTGTTAGGTTTTATTTTGCAGGTAGTTTAGAGAGTTACGGGGCTCCAATACTCAGCGTAAGGCTTACTACGCCTGCATTTTGTGGCGAGGTGAAAATGGAGTAAGATTTCTCCATTTTCGCCCCGTAAATCCTTACGCTGTATATTGGATACCAAACTGCGCGGGTTTGGTATATCACTCTATGGGCCAAAAAACTACGGCCGAAGGGTGAAATATACGAGCGTAACTTCTATGTTACGCCGTATATGTGATACCAAACCAGCGCAAAATTTGGCGTCGCCGGCTTTTACGGGCGACGCTGCATATCGGATCGGGGCCTTACTTTCTAGGGTAAATTTAGGGAAAGAGTTTCGCTGCTCCATTATAACATAAAGCAAAGCAAGCTCTTGAGGAAATGGAAACCAATACCCCCACCTAAGCAGCTTTACAGAGTCAAAGCACACTAAGCCGAGCCAAACATTGAGGAAAGCATAACTGTCGAACACGCGCCAAACAATTCACTGTTTAAAAATAAAAAAGCACGGCAAAAAAAAATGCGTGAATAATCGAGAAAACCTGCACTAACCCGACATGCGTACAACAATGCGCAGACATGCGCTAACCCGACAGACAAAAACCTGGTGCGCGCAACTAACCTTTAACTCCTAGAAGGTTAAGGAACATGTGCTAACCTGACAAGAGTAACCCAACAAGCGGGAACCCAGCACGAGAAAACAGGCTAATGAGCGAAAAACAAAGCACATAAGAAAAAAAAGAAGAAAAAAAAAGAAAAGCAATGTAATAATTAAGGAATTGTCCTAGGGCCATATATAATTACATATATAGAAAATACATTTTAACAAAGTTACCATAATAAAGCTAAATGAGTGTCTATATAATAAATTTAAAGGGATAGTAAAGTCCAAATTAAACTATCATGATTCAGGTAGGGAATTTAATTTTTAAACAACTTTCTAATTTACTTTTATCATCAAATTTGCCTTGTTCTCTTGGTATTCTTAGTTAAAAAAAAACTAAACCTAGGTAGGCTCATATGCTAATTTCTAAGCCCTTGAAGGCCACCTCTGCATTTGACAGTTTTTCACAGCTAGAGGGCATTAGTTCATGTGTTTCATATAAATAACATTGTGCTCACGCACGTCAAGTAATTTAAGAGTCAGCAGTAATTGCCAGAAATGCAAGTCTGTGAAAATATCAGAGATAAGGAGGCAGTCTGCAGAAGTTTAGATACAAAGTAATTACAGAGGTAAAAAGTATATTTCTATAACAGTGTTGGTTATGCAAAACTGGGGTATGGTAAATAAAGGGATTATCTATCTTTTTAAACAACAACATTTTTGGTATTTACTATCCCTTTAAATATACTTACCCATAGACACTTGTCTACTATTAAACAAGTAGTAGACAGCCAAACCAGTACTAAATCATGTCAGTAGAGGTTATGGAGTAGGAGTATTATGTAGATCTATAAAGGGAGGCAAAAGACACGTCCCTGCGACCGATTACAGAGGGCCAACAAAGGATTTCCCATGAGGTGAAACCATTGTATCATAAACCATACCCCAAATACATCCCTCTGACAAGCACTGTACCCTGAGGGGAAACAGGCCTCAAGATGGCCTGAAAACCCCTTTCTCTGAAGAACACATGCACATCCTAAATCTTTAAGCACCTCCAACGGAAGCAAAGTAAAGACTAAGGTATGTGTTCGGTGGGAGTTGTTTGTAGAGTAATGGATCGTGGACTCTCACCACCTGTATTAAAGAAAATAAGGTAAGGAACCTTGCAAGAGAGAAGACAATTTAGAAACTCTTCTAGCAGAAGAAATTGCTAAAAGAAAATCTTCCAAGACAAAAGTTGAGTATCTATACCATGTATGGGTTCAAATGTAAAAACCTTAAAACTAAATGAAGGTTCCAAGATGGAGAAATTGTCTTAACTACAGGCCTGGTTCTGACAAGTGCCTACACAAAGGCCTGAATGTCTGGAAGCTTAGCAATTTTTCAATGTTAAAAAATGGAAAGAGCTGAAATGTGACCTTACTGGCAACTCTTTGGGGTCGACTTATCAAGCAAGGGCATACACACGCGCCTCTGTCCACTGCAGCTTGCCCCTGGTGGGCTGAATTCCGCTGCTAGAATTCAGCATTGCACAAGAACACAATTTTGCGCTCTTGTGCAACGCCGCCCCCTGCCCACGCACAGCCAATCACGTGCGGGCAGGAGCTGTCAATCTCTCCGGTCAGACGAGACCGGGACATTGAAATTTGCACAAAGAGGTGGCCTCTTTATGGAAATCCGGCAGCAGCAGTAATATTTGTATTTGCTGTCTAACTACTGAGGTGCTTTATACCAAATGTGTCTCTGGCTATGCTGATTGGTACTTTTTAAGTAATAAATGTTGGTTGCGTTATGCAACAGATAATATAATATAACTCAATTTGAAAGTACGATTTAGATTTGCTCCAAACCTGAGACTTACTCATATGTAACGATGCAGTATTGTTAGTCAGCACTATAGAGTTGTGAGCAGACTGTTTGCAACATAGAACTGTTTTACTCTTTTTTTGCAAACAGGCATCATAAACACTAAGCATTAGTGACACTGGAGGAATAATAATATTGGTGACACCATCATATTAGCTTAGTCAATGGCGTCACTAGGGGGGGGGCGGGGGGGGCGGGCCGCACCCGGGTGACACCCTCCAGGGGGTGACACCAAAAAAAAAAAAAAAAATTTTTTTTTACATTTTATTGAAATTCAAAGAAATACAATGTTGAGATGCATAGATTATTTTATTAGAGGCTGGCATTTGTGAACATTCGTGGGACTGGGGAAGTTGTAGCCACACAATTTTTTTGCCCCTTGAGCCAGTACTGCAATTTCAACAAATAGTTTTCCTGGCTGCTTTTGCTTGTTTGTACTTTGCTCCTCCCCTGCCCAATTTCACTATGAATGTTGTGGGTGTGCCGTGGGGCTTGCAAAGTTGCGCTGCTAGCCTAAACCTGCCTGCCTATCTGTGCTCACTGCTCAGTGACATGCGGCCCAGGGCTGTGCACTGACAGACTTGGAACAGAGTCAGAGAGCAGAATTTTCATAGTTTGTGCGCCTAAACCTTTTCTTCAGTGATTTATTTTAGAGTGCTCTGTTTATCTTTCATTTGATGTTCTGCTGAGCCAGGGAGCATGAGCTTCATAATTAATGCAGTGCAGTTTACATATTTTGTATGTGTGTGTCTGAGTTTTTGTGTGTCAGTGTTTTTGTGTGTGTGTTTTTGTGTGTGTGTCTGAGTGTGTTTCCGAGTGTTTGTGTGTGCATCTCAGTATGTTTTTAAGTGTGTCTGAGTGTTTGTATGTGTGTTTGCCTGTGTTTTTGTGTGTGTCTGCTTTCTGGGGGGGGGGTGACACCATGACTTACCGCACCGGGTGACACCAACCCTAGTGACGCCATTATACAGAGATTTGTATGATACCTGTCATACTTATTAATTTATTCCTAGCAGGCAAGTAATAAGTTCGGTGTTTAAATGAGCAGCGGTGATATACCCATTGTTCTTTGAAAGATACCACTACTAGCTGTCATACTGCTTTCATGATTACGCAGGATAAAGTCCAATATACATTGAGTAAAGGTGTATGACCTGAACACTAGTAGTGACTTTACCAGCTGCTATATTACATATAGAAGTAATAATGCCTGCTATCTAAGATAATATCTAAGTGGTATGATATATATCTGTTATATCAATCACACGGTATTCTGCAGAACATAGTGATAATATCTGCTTTGTCAGTATCCTGTTTTGTAATATATATATGTAATATATATCACAGTCTAAGCACAAAACACTTCATGGTTTGCTCACTCCTTTGTCATTATACCATTCCTATTACTGCTAGCAGCACAGCTGTTATTCCCCATTAAACAACTTAACTATTAATTTGAGCATATACTCTTATTTATGACCTTAGTAGATTTTGCTTAAAGGGACAATCTACACCAGAATTTTTATTGTTTAAAAAGATAGATAATCCCTTTATTACCCATTCCCTAGTTTTGCATAACCAACACAGTTATATAAATACACTTTTTACCTCTGTGATTACCTTGTATCTAAACCTCTGCAAACTGCCCCCTTATTGCAGTTCTTTTGACAGACATCCATTTTAGCCAATCAGAGCTGGCTCACTGGAACTCCATGTGCGTGAGCACAGTGTTATCTATATGACACACATGAACTAATACCCTCTAGTGGTGAAAAACTGTCAAAATGCCCTGAGAGAAGAGGCAGCTTTCAAGAGCTTAGAAATTAGCATATGAACCTCCTAGGTTTAGCTTTCAACTAAGAATACCAAGAGAACAAAGCAAAATTTGTGATAAAAGTAAAGAGTAAAATTGTTTAAAATTACATTCTCTATCTGAATCATGAAAGTTTATTTTGGACTAGACTGCCCCTTTAATAAATAAAGATTCTAATTTGTGGAATCTCTGGTCGTATAGAAGAACTCTTTGTCATTATAGGACTTTTTTTATCAGTTTTAAATAATTGGACAAAGTTATCCTATCCTTACTACCCCTCAGAAACCCAAAGGGAGGGTACACTGCAGACAAGAGAAACCCTCAACCCACTAAACTCCTAGTCAGATGAGGAAAGCTACCTCAGGAGGAGCCAACTGGATAGGCGCAGTAGACAAGAAAACCCAGGAATATTCCACCAGGAAAAACATCCTCTATTTCTCCAGAAGAGAGAAAAAGAACTGCCCCATTGGGAACAAGGAGATTTCCCCAGGACTGGGAAAAACAAGCCTGCTACTGAATGCCGGACAGATCCAAGACTAATAAAATCTTGAAAACAGAGTAACCAAAAGGCCAAGTCGAAGACCAGGACTAAGTTAAAAAACTGGACCCCAAAACCAGGTGTCAGATCCAGACCAAAAACCTTGTGGAACAACCACAAAGTAACCTGAAAATTAAATTTGCACCAAAGTTGATGCATGCCATACCCCCATGGAGTCTTGAACTCAGATCTCTCATGATGTATCCCAGTGGCTGTCCACTCAGGCCCAAAAGGCCTCTAAGAAACCACCCACAAAGTCTGAAGACAAAGGAAGGGCCCAAAAGAGCTCCATGATTGATAGAATATGGCAGCTACAGTGGTTGACAGCAAGAGAGACTGCATAACAATCCCCCAGATCGTTAGGTATATAGGATCCAAAAGGGGATACTATGGGACAAAAATGGTCCCTAAGAACCTAGTCTCCGCAACCAGATGACCAAAAGTCCTACCCCACAAAGGGAAGGGAAAGCAAAAAGCATAACAATCCTCAAAAAAGAGGAGAGAAACACTGGAGAAAGATATCTGAAAATCGGACAATCCAATCCACAAGGAGTACCAATAGAGGGGAATAATCACCCCCTACACCAGGTACTGAAGATCTCCAAGCAGTCATCTGATCCTCCCCCCTCGGAAGGGAGGACTCTAGCTCCTGTCTAAGGACCTCTGGAACTAAAAACATACTGCCATAGCAGAATTCTTAATTCCAGCAAACCACGTAAGCTATGCAGGGACAAAACACTTAGTATCGAGTACGACCAACATCGGACGCCCCACCAAGATGAAATAACATAGGACCAGCCTGATATCTAGGATAGAAAGGCCTCCTATAACTTGTAGAACAAGAAAAACAACCTCTTAATAAGAGGTAAGCAAACTTAGTACCCAAACAGGACCAGCCTGTTGTCAAGGATACAAAATGTCTGATATAACCTCAAAAGAACAGAGTGAACTAGTACCCAACCAGGACCAGCCTGCTGACCAGGGTACAACCGAACTGTTCAAGGGCTAACTGAAAGTTCTAAACCCTAGCAGGGCTAGACTAAACAAAACAGACAAACAAGCTCTGAGGCTTAAACATTGTCTTAAAATATTATTATTTTTTCTGGACTTACACCGGAAGTAGCATCTATAGCGACCATAAAATCGCTAGCATCAACATCCCAGAGAAAAAGAAATTTCCCTAACAAGGAAAAACCACAACAGTCACGAGCTCCAAAATAAAGAAATAAAACACATCCTAACCGGATCAAAAGTAAATAGGCCACACCCACAGGTGAACGACAAAGAGGAATGGAAATACTAATAGGGCCAGCCTGTCAGAGACCGGATTCCTCAAGAGCTCAAAACTGGGATTAGATACACAAACAAAAGACAATCAGGAGTAGGATACACATCCCTCCACTCGTCTAGCGCTATTCGCCATCAGAATCAGAAGACTGAGGATCAGGTGGTAAATAAAGACTGATATCCTCCAAAGCCTCCAATACCTGCCTCAGCAGTACACGCAGGCACGTCAGTCTGAATCTAAAGGCAAAACTCATCTCCGGCGGGGCATTTGAAGGCCCCGACCCTGACGGCTGTACCATTGAAGCCTGAGGGAATCGCTCTCCAAGAGGAAAGACCATCTCACCTGACACCCCCAGGTTAAGAGGACACGGATAAGCTCTTCGCTGACCCTCAGGAAGCTGTAAATGCACCAATGCCAAAAATATGGCCATGTGCAACCGAGCAGCAACCTCTGGTGGAAATAAACCTCCTTACGGAGAAGGGGTAACCGTATTTGGGACAACTGCCTGTGCAGGAACAGAAGATTCCAGGGAACGCACCTCATGGGACACAGAGTCTTCAGAGGCGGACGGCTCAGCAGTCTCTAATCTCTCCCCAGAGGAAGAAAAGAGCACTCAATAACGGCATACGGAACATAATTGATTGGGCTGGATTACCCGGGCCACCATACAATCTAAGCAGGAACTCCTCCTCAGAAAAATCAGAATCCTCCATAACTTGACTGGACAAATTATGGACAAAAATAACTGGCACCTCACACCCCCAATGGCTGGGGCACTTACTACCTCCTATGACCCAGACAAGTAGAGAACAGACCCTCTCCACGACACTCGATCAAGAATACGTAAATGGAAAATGAAAACATGACCATGCCCGGTCACGAGATGCAACCCACAGGCCAATGAAAAACATGCCAGTCTAATTAAGAACTGCATAGCTTGAAAAACCTGTACATTCCATAAAAGCCATGAGCTTGTTATTATTACCCAATTTAATGGTACTCATTTTATCGACCTCGGAAGGATGAAGGGCTGAGTCGGCCCTGCCGGGATTTGAACCTGTGACCTTGGATCTTTTAAATAGGCTTTTTTGTAGTCAAGGCATGTATCAACAGAGCTACCTTACCGGCATATTAAGCAGACAGAATCACATAACAAATATGATTAAAGTCCCCCACTGTTCAGTAACTCCCCTCAGGAGATATTAAACCTAGATTCCATAAAGATAAAGGAGTCCCACTGAGATCCTGTGCTCTATCATTACATTATATTCCCACAGTGAAAGGAAAATTAAATGATCTTACTGGAATCTATGCCGTGGAACAGTAACATGGTCCTTCAAGTTTGACAGATTAGTAGCTTTGCTTCTGACATGGACTTGAGTGAAGAAAGCAGGCAGAGAAGCTCGTCAACGCTGATTGCTTATGGAGCTGTTAATATGAGTCGGGATGGTTTCGCAGAAAGACTCTATCTGCATCTCCGGACTCTAACTTTTATCCATGCTCTCACTGAGAGTCTGACAGGACTACTTAAAAATCCAGTCTCATCTCGAAGAGTACTACCCTCAATAAGAGACTATTCTGTAATCTTCTGACACTTCTCTGCCAACCTCCTGTGACGAAAGGCAAAGAATGACTGGGGGATGAGGGAAGTGGGGGAGGTCTTTAAGCCTTTGGCTGGGGTGTCTTTGCCTCCTCCTCCTGGTGGCCAGATTCTGTATTTCCCAAAAGTAATGAATGCAGCTGTGGACTCTCCCCATTTTAAGAAGAAAACCCCTATGTCTAAGGATCAAGCGATCAATTTCCATGCCATCAAGTTCAGAGACTTGAGATCCAGATGGAAAAATAGACTAAAGTTAAGAGGTCGGACCGCAGATTAGGAGGCCAATGAGGCCTCCAAAAAATACAAAGATATATTTTTTTTCCTTTCAAGAGGGACCATGATTAAAAAACCTTAAAGAACTGTACGTAAGTTCTAAAATAAAAAACTGGTAACCTAGCCTCTAGAGGACACCACTGATTCAGGACAAACGCACCTCCTGAAGTTTTTTCTGAATGATTCCACCATCAATAAACACATGAGGATAGAATCCTAATGTTTGGTAGAAAAGACACCCTCTAAGCTGGATATACGTGCACAGTTAAAAAACCATAAGTAAAAAAGCCTGCACAAAAAATAACAACCTGACAAGGTCCCCTATACAATGCTCCTGGAACCTTACCAAAAAAACAGAAGGAGTTGCAGACAAATCAAACAGAAACATGACAAACAGTGAACGTCTAAAAATGCCAACCAGAGCAAACAAAGGTAAATACTAGTGGATAAGGATGTGCAGGTATAGGTCCTAAAAAACTGCTTCCAATTTTAGACCAAGTACCCTTATAATACAGTTTAGAATTCTAAAGCCTAAAAAAAACTTTATTCTATGGCATAAAAATCTAGGTTAGCCCTGAAACAAAAACAGGGAAAACCAATACCAAATACTATGTCCTTCAGCCCTGTACGCAAAGGATAAAAGCAGCCACTTTTACAGGATTCGCTTTTTAAAACAAGCAGCCATAGCTGGATTAAAATTTACAACCTTCATCACGGGACTCTTCCCAAAGAGGTTTAGGTTAGCTGATCAATTAGGAGAAATCTGCTTCTACAAAAAGAAAAACTCCCAATCTCCTGGAAGACAAAGGAATAAATATGAACGTCCCGTTTACCTCATACAGAAAAATTCTGAAATATACAATCTTATGCAAAGAATTATATCAAGTTTATAAAACAATCATTCGTATACACAATACACATGCATATACTATGCACGTGTATTGAAATTTGGCCTATTAGACAAGCACTGTATAATTGAATATACCACAGATACTGATAAAAACCTGTTCAGAAAAGCAGACTAAATTTACAAAAACATTTACAAAGTTAAAACACTAAGGGTTAGATTACAAGTGGAAGCTAATTTATCGCACGCCCGTTTACAGGAGCGCAATAAATAACCAACCATTGGTTATTGCTAACGCAAGCTCGCTGTAGCAATTAGCGGTCCGATCACTGGTTGATTTTCAAAAAGTGCCCCAGTGGGCCCCAAATTAAAGTATAGTAATTTTGTTTTATAAAAAAAAAATGTCGCTGTGCTAGGTTCTCATGCCGTGCCTGATGGCATGAGAACGAGGCTCCTACTCTATTGAGTGCAAAGCTGCCAGGCAATGCCAACGGGAGCCACTTGAAATACCAGCATACAATTGCGTGCGTTGGTATTTCGAGTGAAGTGCAAACATCGCACTTGCGAAAGCGCAATTTTGTGCTCCACTCGTTATCTGACCCTTAGTATATTGCAATATACATGGTAAAATTTCAGCATCTACATCTTAGAGATTTCCTCTAAAGGAAATGAGAAATCCTTGCTACAATGAGAACTATAAAAGTCCTGTAAGACTGTGTTAGGAATTTAAACATGCAGAGTAAAATGTATATACCTACATAGGCATGGAAATATTGTGTACTATAAATAGTATAAAACATAAAATATCTTCATTGCTACCAAGGCACAAAGGTTTATATATAAAGAAACATTTTGTGAACTAATAAGAATAGCAAACTGCATATATGTAGAAACAATTCTTCCCATACAGATGAGTACTCACAATATGGTAAGGATAAAGCTCTTGTGATAAAGTTAAGTTGCTCCACTTTGGCAATGTCCCAAGTATTGCTGCTAAGTTTACATATTCAGCATACTGAGTGTTTCACTCACAGGTAACTCCAGGGTAAAGCAAGATCAATACTGAAGGTTAAAAGAGGATGAATCAACCCTTTAAAAGACGGTATCTGCATCAAAGACCCTGAGTGCATACACCAACTACCAAGATGTGGTGTTGTAAGCGAGTCAGCGTTTCACCGTGACGTAAGGTGGGCGTGGCCTAACGCGTTTCACAGACAGTAACTGATACTAAACTGAGCAGCAATACTTGGGACATTGCCGAAGTGAAACAACTTTACTTTATCTCAAGAGCTTCATCCTTAAAGGCACAGTCTAGTATAAATTAAACTTTCAATATTCAGATAGGACTTGTAATTTTAATCAACTTTCCAATTTACTTTTATCATCAAATTTCCTTTTTTCTCTTGGTATTCTTAGTTTAAACTAAACATAGGTAGGCTCATATGCTAATTTCTAAGCCTTTGAGGGCTGCCTCTTATCACAGGGTTTTTAAATCTCTTTTCAACACAAAGAGACAGAAAGTACACGTGGGCCATATAGATAACACTGTGTTCAGGCACAGGGGGTTATTTAAGATTTAGCACAAAACAATGCTAAATTTAAGACAATAGATAATAAACAGTCACAGTCATGTGATCAGGGGGCTGGAAGAAGGTTCCTAGATACAAGGTAATCACAGAGGTAAAAGGTATATTTATATAAATGTGTTGGTTATGCAAAACTGGGGAATGGGTTATAAAGGGATTATCTATCTTTTAAAACAATAACAATTCTATGGTAGACTGTCCCTTTAAATCATTGTGATTGAGGTTTATTATTGTGAGTACCCATTTGTTTGGGAAGAATTGTTAGAACATGTTTTAACACACTTTATTAAATGTACTGCACCATGAGAAGTGTCTTTGTGCGCTTGTTGTTTTATATATATACTAGTCCTAAAGCCCGTTCACACGGGCCATTTTTTGCAGTACAGT